>NC_056733.1:1502972042-1503189542 GCF_019279795.1 Protopterus annectens | reverse complement strand
CGACCTATCCCTGTGTTGTGCCTCTGTTCCCACCTAGTGATATAGGGGTTGATGACAAGCTTTGTGAGTGGGAAATGTTATCAAAGGCTTTGGGAAGATCAATGTAGACTGTATGTGTCACCTTGCCTTCATCCACAGCTCAGGTGACTGACGGCAAGAGGTTGACCAGGTTGCATGAGCAGGTATGAACTACCCTTCCCAAAGGTAAACTGTGTAGGATCCTGATTCTGCAGATTCCCATATCCCTGTTTATTAGGTGCATGATGATGCATTCCATAGCTTTGCACAACAGACTTGTTAGGCAGTTGGGGCAGCATTTCTCAGGGTCTGTAGTTACACCTCGTTTGTGGAGAGGGGTGACTGTAGCAGTGCACAATTCAGTAGTGACAAAGCCTGATGTGAAGCTGTGCTTGAACAGGGCACTCAGGTAAAGTGCCAGGTCACTCTGTAGTTCATGTAGAACACAGCCAGGGATATTTCCAGGTCCCATAGAGGCTGTATTCTTGGACTTGGACAGTGGTGTTGTAACGTTTGCTGCAGTAATGCTGGGTGCTTGGCAGTGTACTGGTATTGTTATTGGTCCTTTGGGGGGGGCAGTGAGGGGGTACTGTTTGCACTTAAGATGCCAGCCAGTATATTGGCATTATTTGTTGGCTCAGTCTGGGAGGTACCATTGTCTAGTTGCTCAGAACAATTCTTGGTATTGCCATGGAGATTTTTACATAACTGTATGAGGCCTTGTGGTTGTCTTTGCTATGTGCTCCAAGTCTGTTCTCACAGCTAACTTTGTAGTATTTGATGAGGGACCTCAACTATTCATTGAGGCTGATAAGGTTTTATTTCCTCTCTTGGCAATTCACTTTATTCCACATCAGTTCCTTCCTGCTGTTGTACAGTCTCTTTATGGCAGGGGACCACCAGATCAGCTTCCTTTTTTTGGAGGTGAGGGTCCTGGTTGTATTGGGTAAGGCGGTATCCATGCATTTTTGTATGTGTTCATAGTGAATTGTTGTTTGATTCAGCTGTCATGCAACAAGCCTCCAATTTGCATTGCTGACGTGAGGTTAGCCACCTCTGCTTTTATGAGGCCATAGTTAGCTTTGGAAAGGCTTTTCATGGTGGTCACCTGTGCAATGGGGGTAAGATGGCTGTGGATTTCCAAAGATGATTACTTTGTGTTCAGATATAACAAGTGAGGTGTTGACTATTGGTGTAGAGCAACAGTCACCCATGTTAGGAAGGACCAGGTCGATGTGATTGGCATGTGCAACAGTACATGAGTAGCTTTCCCACTTAATGGTTGGGTAGTTGAAGTCAACCATTATGAGAGTGTTAGGTTGGAAACTAATATTCTCCAAGGTGTTTATGGACATGTGGTGTGAGTTTTGGGAAATGTATAGGGAGCTATCTCAAGCTACAACCTGAGCCACTGTCTTACCCAATGTTGACTACGCCTGCAGAATCTGTAATGCATAATGTTGATCTACTACTCTAGAGGTGTGTGCATTCTTTATGAATATGAAAATACCACCACCTTTGGAGCTTCAGTCCATGTTCTGCAGCCAAAAGTTGTGGAATTACTTATAGGCTGGTACTGCAGGGGTGCTACCTGCTGCCTATATCCAGGTCTCTGTTACAGTACAGATGTCATTGTTCCCCATTTTAAGGAATAATTCCAGTGAGTGAGTTTCCAGATTTCGGATTCCAGTGTGCAGCAGCATGACCCTGTAAATGCATGTCTTTGTAGCTGTCATATATTTCTGTATATTTCTGTATACACACACACACACACACATATATATATATATATATATATATATATATATATATATATATATATATATATATATATATATATATATATATATATATATATATATATATATATATATATATGTATATATATATATATATATATATATATATATATACATACATATTTATTAACCTTTCTAAGTATATGTATGTATGCATATATGTGGATATAAATGTGGATGTATCTGTCTCTGTCTCTCTATCTCTCTCTTGATATATATATATATATATATATATATATATATATGTATATATATCTATATATATAATTATATATATATCATGTATGGGTCTACGTGAAAATGCCGTAATCTCAAAACGCTGACGGCGAGAACACCGACACCGGAAGATCGACAACAGAGAAGGCCTACAGTTGAAAATCCCGATGCTGAGAACATTGACATGTAAAGGTAAGTGTGCGATAGGGATGGATGTTAGGGTCAGGGTGTGGGTAAGGTAAATGTGTGATAGCGACGATCTGTAGGGTTAGGGGTGGGTTAAGTGAGTTAGGGTTAGGGTGCGGGTCAGGTGAGTGTGCGATAGTGACAGACGTTAGGGATAGGGGCGGGTTAAAGTTAGTGCATAGATAGTTGTGTATGTAAGCTTCAGTGTAAGTTTGTAAGGTCTTTGGTGTGCTTGTGTTGTGTGTGTGCTTTTTGGGCAGGGGATTTGTTTTGTTTGTTGAGTGTCGGGATTGTGGTTTGTCAAGTATGTGACGTTTCTGAACTTTCAGTTTTGCGGTGTCGGTGATTTCGTTATCAGTGTTGTAGCACTTCGGTGTTGTCAGGAAGACCCATCATGTTTATATTTGTATCTCCATACATATATACATGTATATATAGACTACCTGACTGATTCTACTTACTCCTTTCCCTGCTGTTTGATGACTGTACTAACTGATATGTTTGGGATGTCATCACTATTTTGTAAAGTTCAGATGGTGTAAAGGTACATTGCTCTGATGATAGTTTACAAGGCCCTTGGTCCAGGACTTGGCAGGCCTTATTTTTTGCTGCAAGCCAGAACAGTTCAGCTGTGGAGGAAGGGATAAGGGCAATAATTACAAGAGGTCCCTAGTTTGGGCACCTTCACCACCATTTACATTTCCTTATTTCAGATTTTTTGCAGTGAGAGGTTCAGAGTGTGGATCTGATGTCCGATTGCACTATATATATATATATATATATATATATATATATATATATATATATATATATATATATATATATATGTGTGTGTGTGTGTGTGTGTGTGTGTGTGTGTGTGTGTGTGTGTGTAGATATATTTATATATATATATATATATATATATATATATATATATATATATATATATATAGGTATGTATAGGTATTATATATGTATGTATATATATATATATATATATATATATATATATATATATATAAATATATATATATATATCTATATATATATATATATATATATATATATATATATATATATATATATATATATATATATATATATATATATATATATAGGTCTACCTGATTACGCCAAAGGCTGAGAAGAACGACAACGAGATGCCCGACACCGGAAGATCGCCAACAGAAAAGACCGACAGTTGGGAATCCCGATGCTGAGAACACCGACATGTTAAGGTAAGTGTGAGATAGGGGCAGGCGTTAGGGTCAGGGTGTGGGTAAGGTAAGTGTGCAATAGTAACGGATGTTGGGGTAGTGTGCAGGTGAGGTAAGTGTGCGATAGTGACGGACATTAGGTTTAGGGGCAGGTTAAGTGAGTTAGGGTTAGGGTATGGGTAAGGTGAGTGTGCGATAGTGACGGGCTTAAGGGTTGGGGCGGATTAAGTGAGTTCGGGTTAGGGTGCATGTAAGGTAAGTGTGCGATACTGACAGACCTTAGGGTTTGGGTTTGGGTTAAGGTTAGTGCATATATAGTTGTGTATGTAAGGTTTAGTGTAGGTTTGTAAGGTTTTTGGTGTGCTTGTATTGTGTGTGTGTTTTTCAGGAAAGTTATTTGTTTTTTTGATTGTCGGGATTGTGGTTTGTCAGGCATGTGAAATTTCGTGTTTTTGAACTTTCGGTTTTGCCGTGTCGTTTATTTCGTTCTCAGTGTTTTGGCGTGTCTGTGTTATCAGGTATACCCATATATATATATATATATATATATATATATATATATATATATATATATATATATATATATATATAAAACTAAGAAATGAACTTCGTGACAATAAAAGCATTCAATAAAATAGTAAATAACACCAACAACTCTTGTAGAACTTTAGCGCTTTCGTCTTATTTATTATCAAGACTTCTTCAGAAAGACATGTTTCATAAGTATGAGCAACCATTTTCACTTCCTTTATATGTCCTGCTCCTGGTTGCTTCTGTCTTCAGTTGGCTACTAGAGCCTGAGTTGGGTGCTATGTTTCCTGCCATACTGTCACGCGGAGTAGAAGACTTATAACTAAAATTAACCGCACTCAAAAAAATTGAACGAAGAGAAGAAACTTTAACTAAGAAATGAACTTCGTGACAATAAAAGCATTCAATAAAATAGTAAATAACACCAACAACTCTTGTAGAACTTTAGCGCTTTCGTCTTATTTATTATCAAGACTTCTTCAGAAAGACATGTTTCATAAGTATGAGCAACCATTTTCACTTCCTTTATATGTCCTGCCCCTGGTTGCTTCTGTCTTCAGTTGGCTACTAGAGCCTGAGTTGGGTGCTATGTTTCCTGCCATACTGTCACGCGGAGTAGAAGACTTATAACTAAAATTAACCGCACTCAAAAAAATTGAACGAAGAGAAGAAACTTTAACTAAGAAATGAACTTCGTGACAATAAAAGCATTCAATAAAATAGTAAATAACACCAACAACTCTTGTAGAACTAGGTTTGTCTGATGAAGCGGCAGTTACATGTCGTGAAAGCGCTTACAATAAACTGTGGATTTACTACTTGACCGAATGGTTTTTTGAACATTACTTCGATTGCAAGACTAGAACAACTTTGAACATTTGTTTCTTGGTACAGCAGAATTGTTTTTTCGTTGATTTAGTGCATGGTTCTGTGAGTATTTGCACTACAATTTTATAAGACTATCAGCATTTGGCGTTTCCTTCTTGGGAATACGTAGAGACATATTTTTTGATAGTGCAAAGATCTGCAGTACGTACATTTTGGCTTCTTCCAACCTGGGTTTTTGGTTTACTTGCATATATATATATATATATATATATATATATATATATATATATATATATATATACATATTCAAACCTCAAAACTTTGAATTTCTTATGACCGAAGATCATATGTTCGAAGTTTCAAAACTTCAAAATCCTGAAAGTAGATTGGCATACAGGTCAGACCAGGGAATTTCCCTTGTCCTCCCTGTAGTGCAATCTCGGAGTTGGTATGTTTAAGTTGTGGGGGTGTGGGGGGCATGACTCTCTTGCATACACATTTTAGTGTGTTGGGTGGTCTTTTGGGGGGTTCACAATTTCAAGATTCCATGATCTCGAAATTCGGAATTCGATATTCTGAAACTCAAGATTTTTGGATTTCAAAATTTTGTAGTGAACCCATATATATATATATATATATATCTATATATATATATATATATATATATATATATATATATATGTGTGTTGTTGTGTCTTTCGGCTTTTCCCGGTTAGGGGTCGCCACATTGGAACTCTGGTCCGCTAATGATTGGCAGTAGATTTTTACATGCCGAGTTGCCAGCCCTGACGCACAACCTTCAACGAAGGTACGCCCATTCACGCATGTCTCCACACAGAAGACGCTCTAGCTGAGAATCGAACAGGACAACATCTTACTGTGAGGCGACAACGTATATATATATATATATATATATATACATATCTCTATATAGTAATTTATATATATATATATATATATATATATATATAAAATTAACCACACTCAAAAAAAATTGAACGAAGAGAAGAAATGTTAACTAATAAAAGTGTTCAGAAAATAGTAAATCACACCAACTCTTGTAGAACTTTAGCGCTTTCATCTTATTTATTATCAAGACTTCTTCAGAAAGACATGTTTCATAAGTATGAGCAACACTTATGAAACATGTCTTTCTGAAGAAGTCTTGATAATAAATAAGACGGAAGCGCTAAAGTTCTACAAGAGCTGTTGGTGTGATTTACTATTTTTTGAATGTTTTTATTGTCATGAAGTTTATATATATATATATATATATATATATATATATATAAATAAAAACAGTCATAGAGTTCTAGTGTGGTCTCCTAATGGCATACAAATCACCTAGAAAATTCCAAACGATAATCCAGAGTCCAAGGTTGATAAAAAAGAAGTTTATTGCAGTAAGCGCTTTCACCCGAAGGCTTCTTCAGACTTTACAAAAGAGCAACTTCTAAGCAAGTTTAAATATACTGTAGGCTCTGAATTATTGGTCATTGAATTATAGGCTCTGTTGTTATGGGGTGGGTTGCTTTAACCCTACAAGTTAATGTTTATGTGTTTTTTTGTTTTTAGGATCATTCGCACGAAGTGCTTGTTTTACATTTTACATTTTAATGCAGGCCCATCTGTGTTTATTTACCTTATTTACCTTTTGACAATATGTATGAGGTGACGTTTTTGTGAACTAACACTGATTGGTTTGGGCTCGACCAATAATTCAGAGCCTACAGTATATTTAAACTTGCTTAGAAGTTGCTCTTTTGTAAAGTCTGAAGAAGCCTTCGGGTGAAAGCGCTTACTGCAATAAACTTCTTTTTTATCAACCTTGGACTCTGGATTATCGTTTGGAATTTTCTAGGTGATTTGTATGCCATTAGGAGACCACACTAGAACTCTATGACTGTTTTTTTATCTACTTTTTTATCCAGTGTGGGATCCGTGCTCCGTTTGCTGTGTGTGCTGCTTTTGTTTTTCATTACTTATCTGTCGTTTACACACAAGCAGAGGAGGATGGCTGAGAGTTTAACTCAGAATGTCGAACTACCATATGTGCCTGTCGTCTTGAATAATTTAGCACAGAGGACCGAAAGGTTTCATGCTTGTGTCATCGGTAAGGAGAACCTCTTATTGGACTATGCACCAGTACTAGAACATGGAGTAACTAGTGAAGACGGTATAAATACACTGAACTTAACAGAAGATCTCACTAAACTAGAGACTGAGTTAGTGAAGCTAAAAAAGCTCCAACTGCAGCGACAACATTTTGAGGCCTGCTTGGCCAAGAAAATCGTACCGAGGGGTCTCAGGATTTTAAAGATGCCTACCACAGGTAATAAGTATCCGGAACTACTATGTCGTTGGCAGAAACTCAATTTAGAATTGAGTTTCAGCTATATGAAACTGCTGATTGACTTTTTTGGCCCAGAGGAGAATGCCCTAAGAGACCAGGTGAATGACTTGTTTAACAAACTTAAAGTGAATTACTCTTGTGATGTACTTGATTCGAGACTTGAGAGGGTCTTGGACAATGTTATGCTGTTTGAAAAACGTCTCCTTGAACAAAAGAAGAACAAGATTCTGAGAGACTTAAGAGACTTTAATAACTGTAATGTCTTCACTTGGCCCAGACAAATAGTTGAGCCGAGAAATGAGTGGCCTGTTAAGCGTGTTAATGCTGAACATATTACCCCTGAGGGGGATACACTTGTTAACACTTGCACTAATGTTACGATACAGGATGGTGATGTGAACAGGCAGACGTCTGGTACTGATATTATAGCCCACAGTAACCATGAATTTACCACTACCCCTACTGTCAGTCATGACAGGAGTATGGATAGTGGTCATTTAGATAAGTATAAAGATAAAAATGTAGCTATGAGTACTGTTAATCATGAGGTGGTTCGGAAGAAAACTGGTAGCCAGGTAACTCCATCCACTTCATTTGATAGTCTAGGAGCCAAGGCTGGTATCCCTTTCCCCATAGCCCAACATCCTTATATAGGTCGGCAGCGCTCCACCAGCAGAGGCAGGCAGAAGAGGAAAGGGTCGGGAGGGGAACAGCAAGGACCGACCCTAAAGAAAATGTGGGAGAGAACCATGAATCACTAATATTTAACATTTCACACAGAATACTTACCACCTATGAAAAACAAGTATTAGAAAAAGGTCTCAGTTTTATCCCCAGTTCTAGGGGCAATTTAGTAGATTCCATAGTGGACACTAAATTGTTTGTTAGGAACTTACAACTCAAAGTTGACTTTGGAGTTTCAGAGACTGTGAGTAATGTCCCTAATTTTAAACCAACCAGTGTATATGTTCCTCAATTACATCCCCTTATTGACACATTTTCTAAGCTAGTTGAGAATGACATCTATACTTTCTATGAGGGTAATGTCAGGACACCATTTAAGAATAATTTGAGTTACAAACAAAAACAAGCTTTGGAATTTCTTAGGTCTGATGACACCTTGGCGTTTCGCCCAGCAGATAAAGGTGGGTCGATTGTTATCATGAACTTAAAGGATTATTGTGAATGGATGAATGAGATGCTGGGTGATATTAAGTTTTATGCAAAAGCTACAATGAGTGATGTGACCTATAAGGTCTTCAAAATATACGACATGTTAGATGATTTATCATTGAATAAATTGATAGATGATGTAACCTATGAATATCTTAAGGTTAGGAACCCCCGCATACCCATCATCCAGGGTCTTCCTAAAGTTCATAAATCCTTGGAGAAACCCCCCATGCGACCCATAGTGGCCGGTGAAGGTTGGGCAACAGAACCCATATCGATATATGTTGAATATTATTTACGTCCCCTAGTGGAGATGAATCCTGTAATACTTAGGGACAGTAAGCAGTTTTTGCTAGAACTATATGAATATTCTAGACAACTGGGAGAGGAACAAGAATATTTTTTAGTGACATTAGATGTGGTTAGCCTATTCACGATGATTCCCAATGATTTGGGCGTGACTAATATTTCAGATTATTTACGTAATAAATCTAGCTATAGCTCGGATAAAATTGATTTAATAGCTCTGTTTTTGGAAACCATTTTGGAGTCCAACTTCTTCTTGTTTGGTGAAGACCTTTACCTCCAAAGAGATGGCGTGGCTATGGGCACATCGTGTGCCAATAGCTACGCCAATCTCGTTATGGCTAGGTGGGAGGAGGAATTCATATTACAGAATGAATGCTTGATGGAACATATAGGTATATACAAACGTTTTGTAGATGACCTTTTCATGATTTGGGTGGGCGATGAGGCAAGTTTGTTAGCATGTTATGAGCACATTAACACTTCCACAGCTTTTCTTAATTTTACATTAACTTACTCACGTGATCGAATATCTTATTTAGATGTTAACATCAATAGGCTAGATAATGGCCTTCTTAATACATCTATACATCACAAGTTATGTCATAAAAACACCTTTTTATATAGGGGAAGCATGCACCCCAAGTACGTTTTCGATAACGTTATGAAAGGGCAGATCATGAGAGCTTCCCGCCTTAATGCATCCGAGGATGGCTATTTGAATGAAGTCAGCTTCTTAAGAGAGAGTTTCAAGGCCAGAGGATATGAAGTATGTAGGTTTGACCGACAGTTTAAGGAGGTGGATGGGATGAGACAAGGTAGGGCCAGACCCTATTTTTTGGAACCTACAGCAGTAAGAGACCCCATGGTTAATAAGCCCAATGAGGTTACCCGTGTGACCATGTCCTATACTAGGGACGCGGGTTCCATAAAGGACATTCTTGAGAAATATTGGGGTATCCTGTTATTAGATGATAAGATCGGGTCGTTAGTAGGCCCTACACCCAAGGTTGTGTTTAAGAATAAACCAAATCTGAGAAGGCTCTTGTGTAATCCTAGGATATCTACATCTACAGCTATTGAAAGTGTACCTTGTTATAACACCCTACCATGTGGTAACTGTAATCAATGCATACATATAGATACCAGAATGACCTTCTTGCATCCCTCAACTAATTATGAGTTTAAGTTATGTACTAGAACAGACTGTGCTAGCACCAATGTGATATACTTGGCAAGGTGTACCCTATGTCCCTCCTTTTACATAGGGAAAACTAATAGGTCCCTTAGAGAACGGATCAGGGAACACATATATCACATTCGTATTGCATCTACTCATAATGCATTAGCGAAACATACCATGACACATGGTATGGAGCATAAATTTGTTTTTTGTGTTCTTCAAGTTTTGTTTGATAATGTAAGAGGTGGTGATATGGTGAACCTTACGTTGGAGAATGAGTTAAAGTGGATCATTAGGTGCAGAGCTGATAGAGCACCTGGACTAAATGACAAGGTGCAGATTAGACCTTTCTTAAAAAAGAGGAGACTGTGTAGACCTAAATAGTTGGATGATTTATCCACTTTTGTTCCCTGTAGCATAGTTATATGCACCTTGGGCTGGTATAGGGACATTCTCCAAGTTCTGTATATTCTGCTTATCCCTGTTATAGACTAGATATGATTGGGATATTCATTTTGAGCACGTTCACTTAGCTAACTACTGTTTTTTATCTGTTCCTGTGCTATCCCTTTATCTTTCATCCCCCCCCTCTCTCCCCCCTTTTTGGTTTTGATTGTTGTGGCATTTTATTATTCACTTTATTATTCACCTTTTAGTGTAGGTGTTATAGGTCAGTTTATTGTATTTTTATGTTGAGACCATAGAGAGTTCTAGTTAGTACGTCACCTCAGTCCTACTATATAGTAGCTCTGCTCCCGATTTATTAACAGTGATATAAGCAGAGTCTTCGAGAAGCCTGTCTAGTTATATTTATTTCATGGTGCACACATCTATTTGTTTGTGACCATCTGTTGATAGTGCTGAGAATTGTGATCGTCACCAGTTAGTCATGCTTTTAAAGTATATTTCGCCTCTTATACTTTCATTATGTTCCAGTTTGAAGTATAGGAGTTGGTGTTCCTAGCAACTGTGTCCATATAGTTTATGGACACTTGTTGCATTGTATTTGTACTCTGTTATCCCATTACATGCTGTTTTTCGCCACGATATGGGGTTTGCTAAGATATGCACTCCCTTACATAAATTGATTACACTCCGTCCAATGTACTGTGTCTCTTTTCTGAATGGGTTGTGAGAACGTTTGGCATGTTAGGTTTTATAGTCATTGGTTTGAATTTCCCCGATGATTTAGGAAGTTTATGTGAGGTTAATTCTATATTCCATAAGCGTAGGTTTTGCTGCCACCTATTGACAGCTTTTTTAGCCGCAACTGGTTATGTAGAGAATGACCTTTTAGTTTATGTACTGTCGTCATGTAGCGTGAATGCACGCTCAGGTCAAGGAGCGTTTTGAAATTGTATTAGGTTACATTACACTATGTCACGCTTCTAGACAATGATTTTATAATGGCCAGAATATTCCATGGATTATAGCTATGGTCCTGATGTACTTCTTTATCTAATTGGGTAGGTTTTAGTACGTTTATAAATGAAGATATATCGTATATATATGGGTTTGCCTTAGTGCTTACCTGATTTGTTTCACCTTGAGACTTTTGTTTTTATATTTATTTTTATGCATCTAAGCTTTTTAAACATGTTAGTTATGACGTTAGAGTGTTTCTTTTCTTTTGGATTTACCTGTTACTCTTCTTGCAGGATGTTAAGGCATATTGTATATATTTTTATAAATGGGGCAGACGACCGCTATTATGAGATCTTACGATCGTCTTTGCCCTTTTGTTGGTATGGGGTGGGTTGTTTTAACCCTATAAGTTAATGTTTATGTGTTTATTTGTTTTTAGAATCAGTCGCACGAAGTGCTTGTTTTACATTTTAATGCAGGTTTATCTGTGTTTATTCACTGTTTGACAATATGTATGAGGTGATGTTTTTGTAAACTCATACTGATTGGTTTGGGCTCGACCAATGATTTAGAGCCTACAGTATATTTAAACTTGCTTAGAAGTTGCTCTTTTGTAAAGTCTGAAGAAGCCTTCGGGTGAAAGCGCTTACTGCAATAAACTTCCTTTTTTATTAACCTTGGACTCTGGATCATCGTTTGGAATTTTCTAGGTGATTTGTATGCCATTAGGAGACCACACTAGAACTTTATGACTGTTTTGTTATCCACTTGTTTATCCAGTGTGGGATCCGTGCTCCGTTTGCTGTGTGTGCTGCTTTTGTTTTTTATATATATATATATATATATATATATATATATATATATATATATATATATATATATATATATATATATATATACACATATACATCTACATTTTCCCTACTGTTGAATGACTGTGCTGCATGATATGTTGGTAAAAACAGCAGATATGTCTACAGCACAGATGACTTAGTGGCATATTTATGTCTTTATCGTGTGTAGGGTCCTGAGTTCAAGACCTGCATGGGCTGATTAATTTGTTGCTGTGCAGAACAAGGGCTGTTGGATATAGAGTGATTAAGGCAATTTTAAGCAATTGTAATGAGATGACCAACACCGGAAGATCAGCAGCAGAGAAGACTGGCAGTTGAGAATCCCATGCTGAGAACACCGACATGTTAAGGTAAGTGTGAGATAGGGACGAACGTTATTGTCAGGGTGTGGGTAAGGTAAGTGTGTGATAGTGATGGACGTTAGGGTAGGGTGTGGTGAGATAAGTGTGCGATAGTGACGAGCTTAAGGGTTGGGGTGGATTTAGTAAGTTAGGGTTAGGATGCAGGTAAGGTAAGTGTGCGATAGTGACAGACTTAAGGGTTAGGGGCGGATTAAGTGATTTAGGGTTAGGGTGCGGATAAGGTAAGTGTGCGATACTGACGGTCCTTAGGTTTAGGGTTTGGATTAAGGTTAGAGCATATATAGTTGTGTATGTAAGGTTTAGTGTAGGTTTGTAAGATTTTTGGTGTGCTTGTGTTGTGTGTGTGTTTTTCAGGAAAGTTATTTGTTTTTTTGATTGTCAGGATTGTGGTTTGTGAGGCATGTGAAGTTTTGTGTTTTTGAACTTTTGGTTTTGCCATGTCGGTTATTTCGTTGTCAGTGTTTTGGCATGTCAGTGTTATCAGGTAGACCTATATATATATATATATATATATATATATATATATATATATATATATATATATATATGTAGATTATATATATATATATATACATATTCAAAGCTCAAAACTTTGAATTTCATATGACCGAAGATCATATGTTCGAAGTTTCAAAACTTCAAAATCCTGAACGGAGATCAACATACAGCGTGGACCAGGAGATTTCCCTTGTCCTCGTTGTAGTGCAATCTCGGAGTTGGTATATTTAAGTTGTGGGGGTGTGGGGGGCACAGGTGGGCATGGCTCCCTTGCATACACATGTTTTAGTGTGTTGGGTGGTCTTTTGGGGTGTTCACAGTTTCAAGATTCCAAGATCTCGAAATTCGGAACTTGATATTCTGAAACTCAAGATTTTTGGATTTCAAAATTTCGTAGTGAATCTATATATATATATATATATATATATATATATATATATATATATATATATATATATATATATTTATAGTAATTTATATATATATATATATATATATATATATATATATATATATATATATACATATATAACTACATTTTCCCTACTGTTGAATGACTGTGCTGCATGATATGTTGGTAAAAACATCAGATATGTCTACAGCTCAGATAACTTAGTGGCATATTTCTGTAGTTATAATATGTAGTGTCCTGGGTTCAAGACCCGCAGTGGCTGATTCATGTGTTGCTGGGCAGAACAAGGGCTGTTGGATACAGAGTGATTAAGGCAATTTTAAGCAGTTGTAAGTGGGTTTGCGCGAAGGTAAGCAATGCTAACTTCCAGTTAAATATGCTTACAGATAGACTTAAAAGTGCTTAATCTATGTGGCATTGCTTAGTGCCATGCAAACAGGCTTAATCCCATTTACTACTGCTTAAAAGAGCTGATTCCCGCTTTCCCCCTCGCTCATTTCTTTAAAAGAAATGAAAAAAGGGGTGATAGGAAGGTGGTGAAAAAGGAGGCACTCAGATGGAAAGACAATAGGGAAAGTAGCTAGGGATGTGCAGGGTGGGTGTAGGGAAGGTCCATAGCTGTCCATTTCTTCTACAGCAACAGCTGTGCATATATACTGAATTTGGAGATATATTTGGACACTCAACCCCCTGAGAGAGGGGTCAGGACAACGATAATGTGTTGTGAAGTCAATTAGACCAGATTACGTGTCTAGTGGATACATGTGCGAAATGGACAGCTATGTATGGGGCAAAATGTTTTGGGGGGAACAGATTGCCCTTTTTTTTAAGGTGAGAGTGGGATGTTGGGGAAGGATAGTAGGTATATTTGGGGAGGGTGGCACCATGGATTCGGAGGGGTATTTGGAAATTGGAAGCCCATGAGCCCCCAAATGGAAACAGTGGGACTGAGGTCACCATCCATGGGCAGTCACCACTGCACCTTCCTGGCCCCAAAGGTGGCTGTGCTGGGTGCTGAGGAGGAGGGGCTGGCTGCCCCTCTAATTGCACCATGCGGTCCTCAAGCTGGCATAGCAGATCTCCAAACTCCTTTCAGTTCTCGCTATGCACCAATCCCCATACCTGGCTTCGGTTGACAGTATCCTGTCTGCACCCACTCCCAGGGGGGACGAGCCCCATTCCCTTAGGCAGTTCCACCCAAAGGTGGTGCAGGGCCAGCAGATAAGGAGGTCCCGGGGTGGGTCCCAGATGTGCTGGTGCCCGATGCCACAACCAGATGAGGTGGGAGAGGTGGGTCCGCTGGGATTGGCCTTTCCAACCATGCTATAGTGTTGCAGTTTTATAACATATGTGGGTTAGTAATAGTCAACACAATCCAGGATTAGTTATAACAGCATGCATAGATATTCCCATTAACCCAAAACAACAGATTTTGAACAGTTGCATAGCAAACAGAACACATGCATATATGGAACTACAGTGGACATCGCAATGGCATGCAGGTTACATTGGTAGCAACAGGTCACCAGTTATAGTATTTCCACATGGAACATTAATAGAAACACATTTCAATATTTGTTGAACAGTAGGACATATGTCCAAACAGTAGGTTTTGTGTAAAACATACCCATTGATTTGTGCATTTAGATTATTGTTGCAGATATGGTGGGGGTGAGAGAGAGATGTCAGTTAACTTGTATATCCTTGCAGTACTCACAACTTTAATGATCATTGCTATAATCATTTCTCTACAGGTATTATTACAATACCCTATAGCCTTGGTTTGTCCAGTGGTATGTTTGTACACAGGGTAGAATTCAACTGACTTATAGTTACATTCTACTTTTCTTACCTGGCAGACCTGTGGGGGGAATGTTTGTTAACCATACTTGACTGTTTCTACACATATTCCAAAAATCCTAGTTAAAATTATGCATACAGCTTACTACTACATCTGGGATTCGAACCATGGCTATGTCTGCTAAAAATATAACAATCTGTGTTCCATCAGAGTGAGCTATTTAGAAACTGCTGTCTTTTCCTTCTATGTTTTCTGTCTATGTCTCTCTTGGTTGTACAATCTGACTTTGTAATTACAACATTCTTATACAGACATTCCTAGACATATTTTTTATGTAGCACAGTGAGGGAAACAGTGGTTAACACAACATTACTATTTAGATATCAGATCTTGGTGAATGCAACATGTCAGGCCATACAATACCAGAGTAAACACAACCAGTCCAGGATTTCGACCTTTATTGCCAGGCAGTTACAGTTCTGTTACCTGGAAGACCTGTGGGGGGAATGTTTGTTAACACTACCTGACTGTTTCTACACATACTCCCAAAATGTTAATTAAAATTATGCATAGAGCTTACTACCACTCCCAGGATTCAAACTATGGCTGTGTCTGCTAAAAGTACAACAATTTGTATATCATCAGAGTGAGCTATTGAGAAACAACTGTCTCTTATTGCAATGTTTTCTGTCTAAGTCTCTCTTGGTTGTACAATCTGACCTTGTAATTACAACATTCCTATACAGACATTCTATACATATTTTTATGTAGCACAATGTGGGAAACAGTGGTTAACACAACATTATTATTCAGATATCAGATCTTGGTGAATGTGACATGTCAGGCCTTACAATACCAGAGTAAACACAACCAGTCCAGGATTTAGAACTTTATTGCCAGGCAGTTACACTTTTATTTAAATATGACCTATATGGGACTATTACTGTCACAGTGTCTGGTTTATTCAGTACAAACCATGTACATGTTTATACTGCCAGGTGACATTTTACTCCTTTATATTTATTTGATATGACTACTACAAGCAAAATTGTTACTCACCAGCCTCATGACACAGCCTTTCCAACCTGTTGGCATGGGCTTCCTGGTTCACAGCCCACTCAGCTGCAGCTGTAATGAAAACAGAGAAGCATTTATGCATACCTATCTATCACATACTCAGGCTGGACTTTGGTAAAATTTATTGCTGTGAATACTTACACACTGCTGGGACATCTCCCCTCTCTCTTGCGTCTTGGACCCACTATTCCAAGAGCTCCCTCTTCCTCTGTTTCAAGTCGGCATTGTGGTGATGGACCTACTCACCAATCTGAGGGATACTAGTGGCACTGGTGAGATCACGGGTGAGACTTTCCCAGGCTTTTGCTTTATATTGGCAGCCCTGGTACTGTTCCTGCAGCAGTCTCATGTCATGTTTTTTAGCAGGAGTCCTACCATGACCTTGGACTTCTATATGCCCCAGCGCTGTACCCGTAAGTACATGCCCTCTCCAACACCTTTTATACTGCCTACAGTGGAGAGCTACAACCAATTATGAGCTGTATTCTCACCTGCAGGGTTTAAATACGGCTGATTTCCCATCATTTGCCATGATTGGACGGTTTTGAAAATGCTAAACTAAGCTAAGCTATGGGCACACCTGCTTAGCTAAGGTTGGAAGTGCTTAAAGGGGCAGGTTCAGCATTTCATTACCATTGGGCAAATCCACTTAGCTGGGCTAGTCATTGCTTTGTATTCATATGTACACAATGCTCACACCCGGTCAGCATAGCTGTGCAATGCTTAGCATTGCTTATGTTTTATTAGATTGGACTACCACCTGTATGGGATTGATTCATCATTCATTAAATAATATAGGTTTATTTACCTTACCTGACATCCCCCAATGTGCTGTGATTAACTTATTCTTGTGTGAATATACTGTATGGGGCACTTGTGTTTATATGGGGATTTCACTACTTTATTACACTGATACCTCACATCTGGGCCTAATACACTACTCTGATTGAGAAAAAATAAGTTACTTCCTACATAAATATACAAATAAATGTAAATTGCAATGTTTACACATACAAAATGGAAGAGGCTTTCATGAGGCTTGAACCATGAATGACTACATGCAAGGGATACACTCTAACCCCTACACTATTGCACTTATGTTGGCTATTGCTTTTTAACCTATCCTGCTGTTTCAGCACACCCATGCAGCTATGCTTAAAATTTATTGAATATGTGAAAAAGAAAAATGTATTTGTTGTGTATTTTATTTTGTACCCTTCAGAATTTCCATGCTAATGCTGAACCTGTTATTCTATCAACTTTCTGACTTTGTAGGGCAATTGTCCCCCATGGCTTTGTCCAGATTCCTTACTCTGATGGGTTCGGAGGTGTGCACAATGTGCTTTATACCCTGCTGAAAATTCATGCTTATGCTACACCTGTTATTCTATCAACATTATGGCTTTGTAGGGACGATTGTCTGTTATAGCTTTGTCCAGATTCCTTACTCTGATGGATTGGGAGGTGTACGCTATGTGCTTTGTACCCTGCCGAATATTAATGCTTATTCTAAACCTGTTATTCTACCAATTTTCTGCCTTTGTAGGGATGATTGTCCCTTATGGCTTTGTCCAGATTTCTTACCCTGATGGGTTGGAGGGGTGTTATGAGCATTCTTGTTTTAAATTGCCATATGGCAATTCTACTGTGCCGGGGGCATGTGTACTGTGAGAGCACTGCTCTCAGACACACCCCCTACAGTCATAAACAGAACCATGTCCGTTTCGCAGCATGGCAGCATGCCTTCATGAATATGCATGGCGTGCTGCCATGCTGCATGGGAACGGATCCCTTCCATGCAGGAATAAGCTATTCCTGCAAGGAAGTTTACTGAATCCTGGGGAAACTCTTTTTCATTCTTCTTCTTCTTTTGGCTGCTCCCATCAGGGGTCACCACAGCAGATCAACTGTTTCCATTTCTTCCTGTCCTCTGCATCTTGCTCTGTCACACCAACCACCTGCATGTCCACTCTCACCACATCCATAAACCTTATCTTAGGCCTTCCTCTTTTCCTGTTACCTGGCAGCTTCATCCTTAGCATCATTTTCCCAATATACTCTGCATCCCTCCTCAGCACATGTCCAAACCAACGTAATCTTGCCTCTCTGGCTTTGTCTCCAAACCTTCCAACCTGGGCTGACCCACTAATATACTTATTCCTAATCCTGTCCATCCTCGTCACACCAAGTGCAAATCTTAACATCTTCAACTCTGCCACATCAAGCTCTGACTCCTGCCTTTTTGTCAATGCCACTGTCTCCAATCCATATAACATAGCTGGTCTCACTACCCTCTTGTAGACCTTCCCTTTCACTCTTACTGGTACTTGTATGTCACAAATCACTCATGACACTCTTTTCAACCCACTCCATCCTGCCTGTATTCTCTTCTTCACCTCTCTTCCACACCCACCATTACTCTGAACTGTTGATCCCAAGTATTTCAACTCATCCACCTTCGCCACCTCTACTCCCTGCATCCTCTCCATTCTTCTATCCTCCCTCTCATTCACACACATATATTCTGTGTTAGTCCTGCTGACCTTCATTCCTCTTCTCTCTAGAGCATATCTCCACCTTTCCAGGGTCTCCTCCACTTGTTCCCTACTCTCACTACAGATCACAATGTCATCTGCAAACATCATAGTCCACGGGGACTCCTGTCTAATCTTGTCTGTCAACCTGTCCATCACCATTACAAATAAGAAAGGGCTCAGAGCTGAACCTTGATGTAATCCCACCTCCACCTTAAACGCATCCGTCACTCCCACTGCAGACCTCACTGTTGTCACGCTACCCTCGTACATATCCTGTACCACTCTTACATACTTCTCTGACACTCCCGACTTCCTCATACAATACCACAACTCCTCTCTAGGCACCCTGTCATATGCTTTCTCTAAATCCACAAAGACACAATGCAACTCCTTCTGACATTCTCTGTACTTCTCCATCAACACTCTCAAAGCAAACATTGCATCCGTAGTGCTCTTTCCTAGCATGAACTCATACTGCTGATCACTAATCATCACCTCACTTCTTAACCTAGCTTCCACTACTCTTTCCCATAACATCATGCTGTGACTGATCATTTTAATCCCTCTGTAATTACTACAGCTCTGCACATCACCCTTATTCTTAAAAATCGGTACCAAAACACTTTTTCTCCATTCCTCAGGCATCCTCTCACTTTCCAAGATTTCATTAAACGATCTAGTTAAAAACTCCACTGCCATTTCACCTAAACACCTCCATGCTTCCACAGGTATGTCATCTGGAACAACAGCCTTTCTGTTCTTCATCATCTTCATAGCTATCCTTACTTCCTCCTTGCTAATCCACTGCACTTCATGATTTACTATCTGCAACCTTCTCTCCCTCTCATTCTCTTCATTCATCAGCCCCTCAAACTACTCTTTCCATCTGCTCAACACACTCTCCATGCTTGTGAGTACATTTCCCTCATTATCCTTTATCACCTTTACCTGCTGCACATCTTTACTAGCTCGGTCCCTCTGTCTAGCCAATCGGTACAGGTCCTTTTCTCCCTCCTTAGTGTCCAACCTTTTATACAACTCTTCATACGCCTTATCCTTAGCCTTCACCACCTCTCTCTTTGCCATACACTTCATCTCCTTATAATCTTGTCTACTTTCTTCATCTCTCTGACAATCCCACTTCTTCTTTGCCAACCTCTTTCTCTGTTTACTCTCCTGTACTTCTTCATTCCACCACCAGGTCTCCTTGTCCTCCTTCCTCTTTCCAGATGTCACACCAAGCACCTTTCTAGCAATCTCTCTGACTAGCTCTGCTGTAGTTAGCCAGCTATTCGGTAACTCTTCACTGCCAACCAGTGCCTGACTTAACTCTTCCCTGAGCATCACCTCACAATTACCATTTTTCAATTTCCACCATTTGATCCTTGGTGCTGCCCTCACACTCATCTTCCTCTTCTAGATCACCAATGTCATCCTACAAACCATCATCCTATGCTGCCTAACTACACTTTCCCCTGCCACTACTTTACAGTCTCCAATCTCCTTCAGACTGGCCCTTCTACATAAGATATAATCCACCTGTGTGCATCTTCCTCCACTCTTGTATGTCACCCTATGCTCCTCCCTCTTGCTAAAATTCATATTCAACACAGCCATGTCCATCCTTTTTGCAAAATCCACTACCATCTGACCTTCTGCATTCCTTTGCTTAACACCATACCTACCCATCACTTCCTCATCCCCTCTGTTCCCTTCACCAACATGCCCATTGAAATCTGCTCCAATCACCAGTCTCTCACCCTTGGGTACAGTCATCACCACTTCATCCAACTCACTATAAAATTTTTTCTTTCTCATCCATCACACACCCAACTTGTGGAGCATATTCACTAACAACAGTCATCATTACGCCATCAATTTTCAGCTTCATAAACATCACTCTATCTGACACTCTTTTCACCTCCAAAACACTCTTAACATACTGTTCCTTCAGGATAATGCCTACGCCATTTCTCCTCCCATCCACACCATGATAAAACAATTTGAACCTGCCTCCGATACACCTAGCCTTGCTCCCCTTCCATCTGGTCTCTTGCACACACAATATACCAACCTTCCTTCTGTCCATCATATCAGCTAGCTCTCTCCCTATACCAGTCATACTGCCAACATTCAAAGTTCCGACCCTCACTATCACAGTCCTAGCCCTTACCTGCCTTCGGCCATGCCTTCCGCCTCTTCTCCTCCTTCGGCCAACAGTAGCCCAATTTCCACCAGCACCCTGTTGGCTAACAGTACTGGTGGCAGTCGTTGTTAACCCGGGCCTCAACCAAAACTCTTTTTTTTATCGTGTTAAAACAGACAAGCTGTAATGCATCAATATATATCACATGACAGCCAATACAAACAACACAGTTCATCACATGGTATAAAATCAAACTTGACTAATTCATATAACAAAGCATCAATTTGAAGTTAGGTCACGTAAGATTGTTTCTCTTTTAATAGTAGCTTTAAACTATTAGTGACAGTTAGTCCTGGTGGGTGGTCAGCCCAAAAATAATTTATCCATTTATATTCCTCTATCTCCATTTTATTAGCAAGATCATCACCTTTATTCCCTAGTGTGACTCATCATAAAACACGAAATTTAAAGCTATGCTGCACACAAGTCATCATTATATGCTTTGCCAAGGCATTAGTTAGCACACTTCTAATATCAGAGAGATGTGAGGGAATTCTTTCTAAAAACCTTTGGTTGGTCTTTCCAATACAGAATGCCTCACAGGCTATAGAGTTTGCTCAATAGACCACATCCTGGGTATTACATGTTGCATACTGTGTAAAGAAAAAAAAATTATAAGTATGTAGATGTATAAATTCATTAGATATATTTATATATCTACAGAAATTACAACTATAACATGGGACAGTAGATCTTAAACAGTTCTTTCCGGCTATTTTAGGTTTACATTCACTCATGTCTTTGTACCATAGAAACTGCTTTAGGTTCCTTTCTCTTTTATAGATGAACTGAGGTCTTTCTCCTATAATTTTACTTAACCCAGTATCAGATTTAAGTATAGTCCAATACTTCTATATTCCAGATCTTATCTGGGATGTACACCTATTATATTTCATTATATATCTACTAGGCCCCTCTCTATCTCTTTTAGCCATAGTAGGTTCAGAATGTTTAGTTTGAGGTGAAATTCTTTCTTTCCTAACTACATATTTATTATTCTTTATCAATTTTGTATCATAGCCTCTTACCCTAAAATCTAGCCAGCTGTTTGTCTTTTAATTACTATGTCGGCCAAAGAGACTGCAACTGCAACCGTGTGGTCCTTTAGCCAAGCTGTGGCAGCTAAAGAGAATCCGTACTTAAGTATGCTACCTCAGTCTAATGGAGAGTATGAAGCTTTATCTAATAATTCAGTGGATTTGGGCTGTAAGAAGAAGCTGCAAGAACTGGAGCATCAGGTAAAGAAATATAAGAGAATGCAGCTTCAAAGGTTAGTTTAAGGGTGTGCATGGTTATGCAACCAATGTATTGTACGTTTTTTGTTTTTTTTTCCTTAACAGATTTGTTGTTTTTCAGTTGAATTTTACAGGTTATAGGCCACTTTAAAGGTGAGAAAAGTTTTGAAATGATTTATTTTTGTTTAATTTTTTTATCACAAAAACCTGGCATTTTAACAGGGTTGTATAAACTATTTTTATCCACTGTACTACCCATGTGTATGGGACTTGCATTCCTATGCCTGCATAGTACATCAGTGCAGTGAAGCAGCAGAGAAAAGGGAATCTCCATTGCTATTTTATTTCACTGTTTAAAAAATAATTGAGATTTTTAATAGGGATAGTACAAGAAAAATCATGTATGTTTCTGTTTCTTTAGTTTTGTAGAGTGTACCTGATTTTTCTTGTACTTTGCTCTGTCCCCAGCATATACCAATAGAAAGTCTAGCAGCTCAATGATACATCAGCGAGTGGATTATTTCTATAATACAATGACATTAAGAAAATAATTACTTACTTTTCTTAAATAATGTCTTTGTATAATGGCGCCGTGGTATTCTTCTGCGTTGCTTCCATATCCTGCAGCTTTATTGATGTACTGTGCATGTGTATGGGACTTATGTTCCCATGTTTACACAGTACATCAGTGCTTTGGAATGCAAGCATCAGAGATGGAAAGATCTCCATTTCTTCATTTTTTTAAACTGAAATTCTAACAGTTTAGAGGTACAAGAGAGGGCAACATACAAGGAAAATTAGGTGTGTTTCTTTAGTTTTGCCTGTACCTGATTTTCCTAGTATTTTCTCTGCCCTCATTGTATACTTCTTGACCTCTTAGCTCAAAAGAACTGGAAAGCTTTGGCATATATTAACAGAAGAAAGTCCAGGCAACCAGATTTTTTTCTGTTGGTATATGCTTGATTTACAATGGGCATGCTGACTGGGCTGACCAATCAGCATGCACATTTCTGAATTTTAATGACCTGTCATTGTATAACATTGTGTATTGATCACCTTCCTTCGCAACTGCCTTTTTATAGAATATTGCCTAACATTTATCTATTTTATAATATCCCAGTGTTTCTCTTGAAAAACTTGTAACTTGGTAGATGCTTTACCCTTTGCATGAATCTTCTGTCTAAAAGTGAAATTCATTTTTCATTTAGAAATAATCCCTAAAATGCATAACATAGTCATTGGATCCTCAAAGCTTCTGGGGTCTTAGCTGCACATGTCCCTGGCTATAGAAGGAGGGCAATGATTCATGGTCATTTAATACTGGAATACTCCCTTTAGTATTCCCGCATATACATTGACAGTCATATTTATACCCACCTAGGGTGCTTAATTGCATATATGTCATCTGCTATTGGCTGTTGCAGCCATATAAATGATGATACGGGTTGCAATGGGTCTGCCCTGACTCTTCACACTGATTAACAGAGATATGACATTTGAAAAGGGTAATTTCAAAGTATATTCTGAAATTGGTGGCAATGGAAGAGATGTAGCATTATGTACTTCTCAGCAATATAGCAAATGCACTTTACCTAAATAAAATATTTATAGGATACCTGCCAGATTTCTTCACCAGGGTATATTTTCTTTCATGTTTTTTTTTTTTCTATTAGCAAACAAATCAGGTTGAATTGCTTTCCTGATAACAGCTAGTCCTTCCATTCTGCCATTTGTCATTGCTAGTAAAATATTTTAATCTTCTTCTTCTTCTTTCAGCTTTTCCCAGTTAGGGGTCGCCACAGCGGATCATCTGTTCGCTCATGATTGGCAGTGGAGTTTTACAGTGTCGAGTTGCCAGCACAGCGCCCAACCTTCCACAGAAGGCACACACACACCTAGGGCAAATTTAGAGTGTCCAATCCACCTATTGCATGTCTTTGGGATGTGGGAGGAAACCGGAGCACCCGGAGGAAACCCATGCGACCACAGGGAGGACATGCAGACTCCGCACAAAAGGCACCCCAACTGAGAATCGAACCAGAGAACCTCTTGCTGTGAGGCAGCAATGCTAACCGCTGCACCACCATGGCCACCCGCTAGTAAATATTTTAATAAGCATGCCATATTTTCTATTTCCATTTGAAATGTTCAGCACTTCAGAAAATAAAGCATGCTTCGGTAGTACCATTTCATAGAACTGAGATGTGGCAAATCGTGTCTAAAAGGCTAAACTTGCTTGCAGTTTATTTTTTCTAAGCCTGGACTCATTCATTTAATAAGCTTGCTGTCTAGGAACCATTGAGGAGCTCAGTCCAGATATCCAACCACTGTCTAGTTAAGTGGCATGCTTACGGTCACAGAGTAGGTTGGTAAATGAGGGCTAAGGGACTCAAAACCATTACCACAAAAACTACATTTCACACCCTTAGCTATCTCCACTATCTGCTAAGCAAATATGCAGGGAACTAAATGTGAAAATCCTTACTAATTGATGGGACTTACGCTGCAGTTTGAAAGCCTTTAAGAGAGATATATTAGTTAAAGGGTAGACAAGACCCCTACCACCTGCAGGGTCTATATTAAATCAGCAAACACTTGAAAAAGCAAATGCTGATTTATCGACCACATGTAAGTGAAAGCTTACAATCCTGAACACTCGGAACAGTGATTTTTTTTTCCCAGGGAAAAAAATCGCTGTTCCACAAAAACAAACAAATAAATAAATAATAAAAATAAAAACTTCAAAACATTACATAAAGTGGAGGGCTTCATCCCCACAACCCCTGATGTGGGGGCTGTGCCCCCCACACACCCCTACTTAAATGTTCCAACACTGAGATCGCAGTACAGTGATGAAAATGGCAAAGTAAAGGAGGCAGCCAAGAGATTTCTTTCCCAGGAAAAGAAATCACTTATATGCCATTTCACCATTTTTCTGTTTTGTGCTTTCAGGTTTGATCAAGATGCATTCGAAGGATTGCGTCTTCGAATATATAATAGGAATCCCACCTGCATTTGGATTATGGTATTGCAGTCTTTAACATAAGAACATTTTATCAAGTTACCAGTTTAGTTTTCTGTCTGGAATTGAATGGAATTCTAATTAGTACACTTTGATAAAATCTACTGAATTTGCCTAAAATATATTCACAAAAGAACAGAATCAAAAAGAATGTTTATGAAAACTTTTCAGAAGATAAAATGGTACAATATACTTTGACAAGGTCCAATATGCCATCTATCATTAATGTCCTGTATGATTCTACAACATACAATGTAATAAGGAAACAATCAGCAAGCTGGGCTGTAAAATAAAAGTTCAACCTAGGCTTGAAACAGCAGGATAATGAAAAATGTCCTAGCTGGGTTCAAGTTTGTTTTTGCCATGCACTTATTTTGCACATCTGATACTCTGTTTGTAAGATAGAAACAACTCTGCTCCTTAAAGGAAATAATAAAAAATGATGGAGACAACTTAATTGTAAAATGAATACTGTTAAAAGTAATTGTCTTGCAGTACTACTGAGTGACCTGTGCCTACAAATGTGGCATTTATAAAGACGTGTCAGTTTATTTTTTGTGATATCTGAGTAGAACAGCAAAATATTTCAGTTTATTACTCATCTCCATCAAACTCACTGCAACAGTCACAAATGTTTTTTTTTTTTTTTTGAGCATAAAGAAGTAAAATGTCTAAAGAAGTTAAAAAAAGTTGTGATACACAGAATAAGTATTAATTGTATGATTGTTTGCTTGTTATTTATTCAAATTTCTCTGTCTAGTACTTTATTGATGAAGTTTAATGCTATGAGATGCTAAAGAACTTTGTCCTATAATGGTTCTCTTAGTCTCCATTTGCCTTCTCTGTTACTCCGAGTAAGTTGTTTATCCACACAGTGCTCCTGGTTCATTCCTGAAAAGATGGATAATGCCTAGTAGGTTTATTTGGTTAAAAATGGCTCAAATTCACTTTTTATTGTTGTCTTTGACCAGATGAATAAAAGGAGGCAATGAACAATGTTGAATAAATGTGAACTTTCATTGATTCATAGATTCTAAGCATTGACTGTCAAGCTTTTATCAAACAACAAAGTGAATTGGTAGAGTATGAGAACATTGAATTTGGTGACACTGCATTTTTACCCAATTTATTTTTGAATAAAGAGTTAAGTTTGTATGTACCAGGAGTGGGAGCCTGTGTGGAAGTGATGGTGAGTTAGGCTTAGAGTTAGGAGATAGTTCCTGTGTGTTTGAGTGAGTGCTGGTAGATTAGGGTTAGTGCAAGGCTTAAGCAAATAGATAGGTTTAGTGGACTTGTATAGAAGAGAGATTTAATGTGTGTGCAAGTGTTTGCAAGTTAGGGTTAGAGTAAGGATTAGGTAGGGGATAGAGGACACACGTACACACACACACACACACACACACACACACACACACACACACACACACACACACACACACACACAGATGCAGTGAGTCCTCCCTATTATGAGACATTGGTGTCTTAAGCTTGCAAAGGCAGCTGTTCAATATTCTACAAACACACACAGATTCACACACAAATATAAATAATTTATACACACATACGCACACACACACACACACACACACACACCCACACACACCCACACACACACACACACACACACACACACACACATATGTATATATATATATATATATATATATATATATATATATATATATATATATATATATATATACACACACACATATATACATATATATAGTCTAATCTTATGAAACTTAAATTTTCAAATTAACTTGCTGCAGCAGATGCCCTATAAGAAATATCTCTTATTGTCTCAATGACATGCACACACATGTATATGCATATTTTAAGATATTAACAATAATTTTCTGGAAGTCCATTTTTTGTTTAGTGTCTGAGTGATTATTTATTGATAAAGTTCACATTTTTTCTTTTAGTTTTCTGATATAAAGGATATATTATTACCACATTTTTCTTTGATGTCAGAATGAGAGCATAGCTAGCTATGGAACATTTGATAATAAAGATAAGTTGTTTCTATATTTTACACTTGTTTTATGATTTGGGTAATTTTTGAAATGTTAGCAATTTCGTTTTTTATTTCTTTTGCATGGCGTATTAATTTTCTGATGTCACTAAAGATTTTTTTGCTGAATTTGTGTTTATATTTGTGTCTTCATTGGACTACGTGAAAGTTTCTGCATCAAAACAAGGGTTAACAACCAAAATGCTAATGACAGTATAATCAGCCATGCTGTATTCTAATGAACAAACAAATCATGGCAGGACAACTCAGAAATGTATAAAATGAGAATGAGCATTGTAAGATTGAGGGCATTCTTAGTGAGTTCACTATAGTACATTAAGGTAGAATAATGGACCTGAAAATATAGTCAGACTTGTGTTTCATGGATGCATTCCATTTCAGGGAAAGACAGCTCAGTAGAAAGGAAAAGATAATCTTCCTGGCTAAGCATGAGATGTGCAGAAATAACAGTTTCAAAGGAAAGCTACAGAATGTTCCTTTCTCAAGGGAAAAATATGTGTACTTGCAATGAAATGCTAGATAAAGAATAGACAGTTAGGCACTGCGAAGCACATGCATGTCAAGGCTTAAAAACCAAGGCTAAAGAGGTTGTAAAACATTACAGGGTTTTGGTATTATTAGGGTATACTTCAGACATGGTCAATGAAGTCAGTTAAGTTAGCTTTCTGATGGATACGTAAAAGGGTTTTTACAGTACAGATGCTTGAGCCTGAGTACAGAAGTCAGGTTAAATATCCATGCTATTCAGGAGGAAAAGACTGTTTTGGTTGATATTATTCAGGAGAATCAGAATATACATGCAGAAACTTTAGATATATTTATCAGCACTGCTACTGTTATCCAGAATTTCTACAGACTTATTATTTATCAGCACTGTGTTATTGAAGACAGTATTTAGATATTGTTAACATGTAATTAAGCATTATTAACCACACTACAGCATGTGCAGAATTCCTTATAAAGAGTACAAAAAGACTTGGCCCATAAAGGAGAGGCTTGCACCTGTTAAACACAAGTTTATGTAATTAACAGATTAAGACATTCATTCCAGTCTTAATTCAGTTGTTTCCAGTTAATTCCAATATACTACAGTCTATTCAATTCTTTCAATGTCAAGACTACCATCCATGGGGGCAACAACAGTTAAAGTAAGTCCCAAAACCACCATACCAACCTTGCATCAGCATTCAGACTATGTGTGTTCTACATAACAATCTACAAATCAGCAGTGTTTCATTCAAAGCAACCTTATTAGCAAACAGATTACATGTACCAGTGTTCATTCAGAACACTTCTTTAGAACTTCAACAGAAACAGCTCTATTTACAGTGACCATTTTTTCAGTCTATCAGTAACTACAGCAAAAGTTTAATAACAAATTTCAGCAGCACACCAGTGTTTTTCCAGATGGGGGACTGTATACTCCATAGAGAATATTTCCCGACCAAACATAAAGCAAACATTTGCATTGTCACATATTCACATTATTTCAAATACACATGCTCAGAAAGTTGTAAATTCTAGTTTATTGTTTTCAGAAGCCAGGTAAAATATTGCACTAAGGGGAGATAAAAGGGATCAGAGTGCAGATTTTGATTAGTCTGGTAAACACCAACATAAATTATATACAATTTTCAGGGCAAAGTAAAGAAGAAATGCATACCTTACCTCAAGTCAATGTTATCACTAGTATTTCAGGGCAAAGTAAAGAAGAAACACAAACCATAGGTCAAGTCAGTGTTGTTGCTAGTTCTATATTTATCTGTCATTGTGTAAGGTTAAAAGAAATGACAATATTTCATTGTTTACTGAAAATTATGGAATAAGGTAGTGATGAATACAGACAAATCAACTTAAGTTACAAATAGACCTTTATTAGAGGAAATTAATGCAGTTTTGTCAGGATTCAAAGAGTAAAAGATTACAGTAGCTAACAGTTCAGTGTAACAGTGCCATACTAGGAATGGCCATGTAATCAGAATTCTATGTTGTTTTAGGCTTCAGTAACAATATTTTATGGAAAAATAAAAATGCTACAGAATATACAGTAGTGCACACAGATGATACTTGTAAGAATTTGCATGCAGTAATCTGTGCAAATGTACAGCATTTGAAGAATTGGTTATGACAAGAACATGCAGATTAATGTCTTAAAGCTAAAATAAATTCCAGTTCAGCGGACACAGCTGAAGTGCTCAGAAAGACTTATTGGGAGTGGCCAGTGAGAAAGAATGATAATCATACACATTTATGTTATGTAAAGTATACAAGAACTGACAGTCAAGTTAATTCGCAGAATAAAGGGTTAACATTTGCAGATTTGGGATATGAATTTTTTTATGTTACATGTTGATACAGACAGAGACAAAAACATTCACAGATATTAAATGATGTTTTGCTAGTTTAAAGAATTTAAAATGTAAAGTCAATGCTACATTTTAGAAGTGACAGTACAGCCAAAAGTGCAGATCCCATGCATGAAAAGTGTACATCATAAATATTATGAGTCATTAAAGCCACAGGTTCAAATCGTATGTTATAGTTGTATAAAGTGCAGACAAGTAAAGTTCCAGAATTAGATCAGTTCATATCTAATAGTAAATGAGTATACCTTATAAAGAAATGTCATATACTTATATAAAGGACTTAAAAGTAAACTTCCATATGAAGAAACTTCACATACTTGTATAAAGGACAGACAAGTAAACTTACAGAATCAGATCAGTCTCACTCTAGTAATAAATGTATGTACTATATAAAAAAAATCATATACTTGTATAAAGGACAGAGAAGTAAACTTCCAGAATCAGAGCAGTTCATCTCTAGTAATAAATATATCTATATAAACAGACTGTATACACCATGCAGAAACTGCAGTTTACCAAGCACACTGGATCAAATTACAGGCCAGCTCAGCGAGCTGAATTAAAGACAGTACTGTATGCCGTAAAACAGTATGGTAAAGATAAATTTAATATTCCTAGTGACAGTTTATGCAGTTACAGTTCTTACTGTTTACCCAAGAAAATTGTAGAAAGTAATGATAAATCCTTGCAGCATTTAGTAGTAATAAAAATATATTAACGTATGTCAGCTAAAGGAATGGCTATGTTAAGACAGTGGTTTAAACAAACAGAACATTATGTTAGGACCTGAGAGTCATGAGAGTAAACATAGAATTTTCAACAGTTAAGATTAATTTTATAGAGGTGCAGAAATGCAAAAAAAATGTTAAATATTAATACAGTGTTAGATTACTAATTTAGTTTAATTTGAGGTTATGACAGGAAAAAACAATGCCATTGATGTTTCCTTTTGATTTAATGATAAAGTTACAGCCTTTCTATTTTACTGCAGTACATTATCAGTTCAGTTACAGATTTGCAAGAATGTATTTGTTGTTAACATTAGTTTAGTTCACTCTAGTACATTATCAGTTTGCTTACAAACGTACAAGAATTTATGTTTATTTCATGCAGACAAATGTAAATAAAGTCAGGGCAACATGCAATGTATTTATTAGTAACATTGGTTTAGGTCAGTATAGTACATTATCAGTTTGCTTACAGACTTAAAAGCATTTATTAGCACCTTATGCTTATTTGATGCAGAAAAATGTAATAAAGTCAGGGCAACAAGCAATGCTATCAGTTCATAATTGTTCAAGCTGCAAATGTTATTTTAAATAATTTCCAGGTTGATTTTTCAGTTTGATTTTAAATACTGTCAAGAACATCAGTCACCCGGCCTTGCACAAAAGATGGAAAAGGGGAGGTCTGAAAGGCCTGGACACAGAAAAGGACATTTGAAAACTCCCTCCAATATCTCAGAAGTGACTGGGACAATGCAGAGTAAGGCCTAAACTTAGCAAGAGCTGTGGTGCACAAGTAAAACAAAAAACTGTGTACAACAGTTGTGCATTTATGTAAATTAAAATTAAAGCAAGTTTGTAAATGTCCTCATCTTTTCAGACAATTGTATAACGGTATTAGTTTTCAGTTTATGCTTTTATCTATGTTCAGACAATACTGACAGAAAAAGGTACTAATAGTTTAGTTTCCAGAATATAACATTTGCCAATTTTCAGTTATGCTTTTATCTGTATTTAGGTTTGTTTGTCTTTTCGGCTTTTTCCCGGTTAGGGGTCACCACAGTGGAACTCTGGTCTGCTAATGATTGGAAGTAGATTTTTATGGTGCTAAGTTGCCAGCCTGATGCCCAACCTTCAGTGAAGGCACGCCCATTCATGCATGTCTTTTGTAGGCCACTCGACCGCGGGGAGGACATGCAGACTCCATACAGAAGGCACTCCAGCCGAGAATTGAACAGGAGAACCTCTTGCTGTGAGGCAACAATGCTACTGCTGTACCACCCCAGCTTGCCTGTAATTAGGTAACACTGGCAAAAGATATTCCTTTAGTATTAGTTTAGTTAGTTTCCAGAATATGCACAGCTATTTTAAATGTTCAGCATAAATATAGAACCTGGATTAAATATTAGTACCAGTATAAAACCAATATTAGAAGCACGTAGATAACTAATGGATGATGTTTTAAGATCAACTTATTAATATATTTATGTATTATATATCAAACTATTATGATGTTAGATAGTTCATCATTTATTTATTAATAATATTCTACATCTTTTGATAAGATGACTATATATATTTCATTTTAATATAGTTTTACAATTGTTTTATTGCTGAATATTTTATATATGGGTATTGAGTTCTGGAGCAACATCATGATAGTCATTGGATAAAACATCTCCATAGATTATATAATATTTTATATATATATATATACATACTGCATTAGTCTCACAGATGTATAAATGTATTATGTAGGACCTTATTTGTCAACAGATTCTATTGTCATATAGTAAGATACATTATATAGCATACACTCAGTGTTTATACAGTTATATTTAGTTATTTATCAATTTTACAAATTCATATGTTTATAACATGTTATCTAGCAGAACAGTTTTACTTTAGATTTTATTATAGTTTTATGTGTATATATTTTGATATACACTATGCTAGTGCTCTAATAAGTTATAATATAGCACTATGTAACGTATGAAGTTTTAGAATTTGAATTTATATATTTGTATATACTTAATAATTATTGTTTTTAACTTTGTAATATATTATTATAACAGTGAAGTTCCATACATACAAGCTGAGCAAAGATAATTCCTGTAGCTGCTACTTTAAATGAGTGAATTCATGTATAATGCCTTTAATGGTTTAATTGTATAATTACCAACAGAAGGAATAATGTTTAATTGATTAATGAAATGACTCAGTAGAGTATATAAGCTGAAGGTTTTCATTTGAATATTGTAACCTGATGAAGCATACTTGGTGTATGTGAAAGCGCTTGTTCATTTTATTTGTGGTGAATAAAGAGTTTTATACTTCGTGGTGGATTTCATGGCTCTATTCTGAATACTTTGTGCTCCTTCTACTGGAATCCTTTGGTTGGTAACTAGCCTGTGCTTATCTAAATGTTCAGCATAAATATGTATAACTTTGATGTAAATTTCAGTCAAGGTTCAGAATTTGACATTCATACTCAGTTATGTGTTCAGTAAAGCATATTTCAGCCAAATTTCAGAATATAACATTAATGTAAATGTAAGTCAAATTTCAGAATATGACATTTATACTCAATTGTGAGCTCAGTATAGTATATTTCGGTCAGATTTCAGAATATAACATTCTTACTAAGTTATAACATACAATTACATCACACTTCACATGATTTAGTCATTCATTTAAGAGTAAAGTGACATAATTATTTGTAAACATCACACATATCAGTCACTGTCTCAAACTAAATGCAATGAAATGCATCATCATTCCCATCAGTAAAAACAAGGTCTCTTCACAATATCAAATTAACAACAACCTACATTGACCTGGCCAAAGCATTTGACACAATACCCCATTCAGACATTGTTGACAAACTCAAGAGGTTAGGTACAAATCTGTAGATTACCCAATGGATAGCCAACTGGCTCACAGACAGGAACCAGGAAGTTAGAATTGGGGAGTCCTTCTCTACAAAGAGGTCAGTCACAAGTGGAGTCCCTCAAGGATTAGTCCCTGGACTGCTCCTTTTTGGCATTTACTTCCCTGAAGTCAAGGACAATGTCATGGGTCTCTGACTGACTAAATTTGCAGATGATTACAAATTAGGAACTGTCATTGAATCCCACACTGACACAAATATTCTCCAGGAGGGGTTGACACAGACAAAAAACTGGTGTCAGAGCCATGGACTAAAACTAAATGCTAAGAAATGCATAATAGTTTCCTTCAGGAAGTGATCCACTCCGGGTAACTATCGTATTGACAACACACCCCTTAGAGTTCACACAGTTGTCAGGGACCTAGGGACACATATAGATAATAATCTAGCCTTTGACCATTATCTGTCAACAGTAGTGAGGAAATTGTTCTATGTTGTGCAACATATAAACAAAGGTATGGAATCTAGGTCCAACGAAGTCATTGCACCACTGTATTCAGCATACATCATACTTATCATTGAGTACAATGCCCCCCTTTGGTATGTACCTCACCAGGTATATCCAACAATTGCAATGACCACAGAAATTCCTCACTAAAAGAATACAGGGCTTAAGTAAAATGTGCAGTGCAAACTGTCTCAAGGCTCTATTCCTGTATTCCATCTCTTACAGGCTTTTGAAGGGAAATCTACGCCTAACATGCAAGGCATTCTCAGACCCCACTCTGATAAACCTCCTGCATACCCACAAAACAAACAACACCAGAATTACCCATTCTAAAGACTTAAACCTTGCCTATGATATAAATAGGACCTGCTGGAGAGACAGGTATGAATCCCAGAGATTATCCCATCTCTGGAGCAGGCTCCCAATCCATGTGAAGCAGAGTTCCTCCCTAACCCAATTCAAGTCCAACTTGGACAATTGGATGGGGAACAGGGAATCCATTCCTTGTTTGGCAGCTATGTCTCTAATGGACATAGGCAACCTGTAAATGGTTCATCTTCCAGCCCCAAGCTTGTAAATGTTTTATCTCCCAAGCTCCTGCTTACACTTATCAAGGGTATCAGAACTTGTCAGAGATTTGGGATGCATGGCTAGGCTTAACAAGTTCTTTGCAGTTGTTAACCTAGTAAACACCTATGAATGTATGAACATTACCCTACATACCTTTGAAGTGTAAGGGATATGGGAACTCAAGTAGACTGTGACTTTAACTTTTACCTCCGTATATCTACTGTAGTAAGGAAGATTTTCTATGTAGCACACTTGATTAGCAAAGGCATCACCTCTAGAGTAAAGGAAGTTATAACCCCTCTATACTCATCATTAATCAGGCCTATAATTGAGCATAACACCCCTTTTGGCATGTACAGTACAAAGCACCTGCAGCAATTGGAGAGACCTCAGAGATTTCTTGCAAACTAGATCAAGGGACTCCAGCACAGACCAACTAAAGTCCACTATACTCAGCAACGTAGTGACTTCTTAGGTGGGATTTATGCCTGGCTTACCGAGGAATCTCCGACTCAAACCTAATGAATTTGCTGTCCATCCATAAATCAAATAGGACTAGAGTTACCAATTCCAGGGACCTCAATATAGCCTTCAACTTGAATAGGATGTGCTGGAGGGACAAATTTGTCTCCCAGAGACTGCCGCTTCTTTAGAATAGGCTGCCAATTCATGCAAAGCAGAGCACCTCTATGACACTGTACCAAAGGAACCTGGATGAGTGGATGGGGCACCATAAATTCCTACCATGAATGGCACCCACAACCCTCCTGGACATGGGCAATTACAAAATGCAATCCGGGATATTGACTAGAGTATCCATGGTATTACATTGAGATGAAAAGGCTAGGCTTGAAATGAACTCCAGGTATATAGCCTATTAACCTCCTATGACCCTGTGATCCTATGATCACATTACTCAGTCATTAGTTTTCAGGGTAAAGTGACAAAATTATTTGTAACAGGCTTATTAAAATAAGTTATCCAAAGAATAGGTTGTAACAGTTATTCAATATATTCAAGGCATAACAGGACTGAATTAATTTGTTAATTAATTTACAGATTACAGTGCACTTTACAGAATTACTGTACATTAGAAAGTTAAAAGGAGACTGACAGAGTATGCAAAGAATATGCAAAGGTATAGATCTAAAATATAGAAAGCATAGGTTTTAGTAAACTATTATAGATCATAAATATTTACAGAATATTTAAGGCATACATTTAGAAGGCAGACATCAATTACAGGACATAGAAATTAAAAAGGTAGAATTATTAACAAATCCAGCTGAAAATTTACAGACACAAGTTAATATAGTACATGGTAATTATGCTTCAAGGTGAGTTATAAAGGTATCCCTCTACTGCTGATTTCGGTTAGTCTTCAGAAAATAGCCATCATACTTGATAGGCTATAAAATAGGGCCACGGTGGTGCAGTGGTTGGCATTGTCGCCTCACAACAAGAGGTTCTTCCATTCGATTCTCAGCTGGATCATCTTCTGTGTGGAGTCTGCATGTCCTACCCATGGTCGAGTGACGTTAAAGACATGCAGGTAGGTGCAATGTGAATGGGTGTGCCTTCTTTAAAGGTTGGGCATTGGACTGGCAACTCAGCACTGTACAAATCCACTGCCAATCATTAGCAGACCAGAGTTCTGCTGTGGCGACCCCTAATCGGGAAAATCTGAAAGACATTACTTACTTGATAGGCTATAAAATAAAAAAGAAAATGGACAAAACAGTACAATGTTGGAGGATTTAAATCTATAGATAGTAGGGAAAGGTTTCATTTGCTATAAGAGAGAGACATCATAGTACAATAAGGCACTAGTTCATAAGGTAGAAAACAGGCAGTAGAATGTATCATTTTGCCATTACAGCATACAGAGAGAGGGAAGGAAAATAGGCAGGGTTAACAGTTTGTACTCTAACTTAACTGAAGAATCACAGAGACAGGTTGAGGACGTGTATAGCATTTTCTCCATGCTGTTTCTGGAACAGCAGGGTTGAAAAAATTACCTGGTCTAATCAGTTTTAGAAACCACAGAATTAAAAGACACTGATTTTCAGAATAATGTGTAGGTTTTAGATATATCACACATACATCAGAACTTAGACTTAAAGACTCTAAAGACTATGGATCTAGCTAATGGGATAATTCCTGCAACAGGTATATTTCTTGCATAAAGAGCTGTTAAAGCTACTTGGGAATTACATAAATAAGCCATGTTCCTGGAGGTATTGGCTAACAGTACCTTTGAGACCATAAAGGACATCAATATCTACCTGAACACATCTGCAGATTATGAGTGAGGTGGCATAATGCCATGTATTCAAACCAGATTACAGTAGTTAGTAATAAAGATATGAGGTAACTATAAAAGAAGGTCCCCGTAAAACGTTTATCAGGGACTGCAGGGGGAGCTGTTAGACTGAGGGTATTCTTAGTGAGTTCACTATACTATACTAAGGTAAGCTAATAGACCTGAAAATATAGAGTCAGACTTATGTTTTCACGTATGCATTCAGTTTCAGAGAAAGACAGTTCAGTAGAAAGGAAAAGATAATCTTACTGGCTAAGCATGAAATATGCAGAAATAGTTTCAAGGGAAAGCTACAGAATGTTCCTTTCTCAAGGGAAAGATATGTGTACTTGCAATGGAATGCCAGATAAAGAACAGACAGTAGGGCACTATAAGGCACATGCAAGACAAGGCTTGAAAACCAAGGCTAAAGAGGCATGTAAAACATTACAGGGTTTTGTTATCATTAGGATATACTTCAGACATGGTCAGTGAAGTCAGTTAAGTTAGCTTTTGGACTGATATGTAAAAGGGTCTTTACAGTACAGACACTCGAGCATGAGTACAGAAGTTAGGTCAGATATCCATACTATTCAGGAGGAAAAGACTGTTTCAGTTGATATTATCCAGGAGAATCAGAATAGATGTGCAAAAACTTTAGATATATTTATCATCACTGTTACTGTTACCCAGCATTTCTACAGACTGTTATTGTTTATCAGCACCGTTATTGGAGACAGTATTCAGATATTGTTAACATCTAATAAAGCATTATTAACTGAACTACAGCCTGTGCAGAATTCATTCTAAAAATAGCCCATCAAGTTTATGTAAGTTGTTTCCATTAAATTCCAGTACACTACAGTCTTATCAATTCTTTCAAACACGTTGTTCTCACTTTAGTTCTGAATTCCAACTCATGCTGGTGTGCAGCCACAGAAGAACTTTAATAATATATCAGGGGATGTTGCAAACATCATAAACCTGTATCTGCAATAGGCTTTCATACAAGGCACTGCTGCTGCCAGGCCTCAGCCTACAAATTGTAGGGTGCTGGGACCATGTTGATCTACCATGGACTACATGAAATTGAAATGTTAGAACACTACAGGGTGGGCAAAGATGCTAGACAGGAAATATTGGACATCTATAGTTCTCACCTAAGCCCCATAACAATCATGGAGAATCCATCCCAGTGCAAGCTAAGGAATGTGTAGCCTTACATGTGCTAGCTATAAGTATTTTTCAGTGACCGACTGGGAACATAATGGTGGTTTCACATGCCTCTGCCTCAAGGATATTCCACCAGTACATCAGTGCAATGCTGCAACATGTGGGGGCCCATATCATTTTTATATGTCCCAGAAGAGACAGCTACCACCATGCAAAACTTCTATGCCATAGCACATTTCTGTAAGGTACTGGGGGCCAAAGATGGCATCCACTTTGAAATAAAAGCTCCACCTGGTGAAACTGGGTGGAGATATCTGAACAGAAAAAGCTATTACTCCATCAGTTGTGAGGTGGTCTGTAATGTTGTTATCTATAATGTGTGCCCACTTCACCCTGACATTTTTTATGACACATGTGGCACACCTGAAAGGTATTAAAGGGGGTAATTTCCCACAATGCTATCTATTGAGGATGCAGAATACAAACTAGGACCTTGGCTCATGACTCCTAGAAGACAGCCGCACAATCCCAGTGAGCAAGGTTATACACTGCACACACATATGCAAACACACACACACACACACACACACACACACACACACACACACACACACACACACACACACACACGCACACACACACACACAGACTACAAATATCACAGCACATGCATTTGGCCTGTTCAAATTATGGTTACACTGTCTAGATAAACCTAGAGTTGCCCTGCAGTATGACCATACCACTCAACCTCATAAGTCAAGAAATCTGGACAAAGCCAAAAATTATGGGGAAGTAAAGGCCCAAAATAGGGGCAGATTTTAAGTATTACTCTTATAAACCTAGAAAGTTGCAAAATAGGTGCAAACTTTAAATATTGCACTTATAAACTTAGAAAGTTGCCAGAATAATAGGTTTTGTGTTAGTGTGACAACCCACCACTGGACCAGTAATCAAGAGACTCAGTCCTCAACACTAGCAACAGTGGGGGATGTTCACTGAGATCATGACAAGTAGACACACATTATTTCCAAATACAGCTCTGTGCATCGAGTGCAATTTTCCGTAACAGCACACAGAGACCACAGTCAGTCTGGGGCTGGTTCCTTTACCTTTTTCCAGATCCTAAATAAGACTCTCCACTGGCACAGCTATATAGTTGAGTCCTTAGCCAGGGTTCCAAGCCAAGTCCTCAAACACTCTTTCTGTCCAACCAGTACTTTGTGTCCCTGCCCAGGTAGCTGACACACAGAAAAACACACACACACACACACACACACACACACACACACACACACACACACACACACACACACACACACACACACACAAATCTGGAAAAGGCTGGGAATAGGTTTACTGGCTATGGTACCTTTTGCCCAGACTATAAGGTAGTTTTCACTGCCACCAGAACCCTTCTGCCAGCTACCTTAAGGCCCTTAACAAAGGATGTCCAATCTTACTGTGTACTATTAATACTAATACAAATTTAGTCTGACCAAGAGGAAGGCTGTTAGTAGTGGCCCACACAGTGTCACCAAATAAACATGCAAGTACTCTCAAAACTTAAACATCTCTACAAAAATCAGCCACAGTGAAAGGCCCCCCCCACATAATTTTAATGTATTCACTATTATAAGAAGGTATATCCATTAGAAATGCATTGAGATATATATATATATATATATATATATATATATATATATATATATATATATATATATATATATATATCTTTAGTAAAAACTATTGGCATAATGTGGGGGGTTACACCCCCCCTTATTTAATATTCTCACTCCAGGGTTGCAATGCAGTGGGGCAGGGGCTATATTCCATTTTCGACCAAATGAACTTCGACCAAGTGAGCTTTCAGTCAAGTGAGCTTTCAGTGAAGTGCAATGCCTGGAATCATTTTCGACTTAGTGTAATTCGACCAAATGTATGGAATCCATATATATATATATATATATATATATATATATATATATATATATATATATATATACCATGCATACCAGTCAACTAGCCTGTATTGACCATAATGTCATATACAGGTATAGCAGTGTCTTTCTCAGCTTGTTTAGCAGATGTTGCAGTGTCAGCACAGTGTGTGGGAATATGTTATGTCAGATACATGGGATTACTGGTGGCATTATTCTGATATTGTCCATGATTGTGCTTGCTTATTTTACTGTTGTCCATGAGCCTTTACCTGTGTCCCACATGCTGGAGATCTCGAATAAGACTTCACTCATATTCAGACAAATCAGTTTGCACAGCTTCACAATATGCACCCTACCCCATTTGTATATATTGTATGGTCTCTGCATTGTTCATGTAAGGATGCTTATCTCACACAGACATTCTCCCCGTTATTTCACCTTGTGTGACAGTCACATAATATACATTTTCACTATGCAGTCCGTACTGTGCAATATTTATATGTGATTGATGTTTCTGCTATAATTATCTTCCATTGACATGCCCTCATCTGCTGTACATTAGGTTGTTTCACCTGTCCTCTTTCCCTGTGTTAATTTCTACAGTTTATCTGTGTGTCCCTATTCAATACACGCACAAGATATCCGAAATGAAATTACTTTATAGGCTACACAATAAAAAGTTTATCTCTCAAGTTTTCAATACAGCTAGAGACACAAAGTCTGTACTATGAAGATTTCTGTATTGTCATTGGAGTGAACTAATTGCTACTTTTGAAGCATGAAGGAATGCAATTGTTTTATAACTTACAGCATCTGTCAAAGATCTGAGCAAAAGTTCTTGTCTGTATACTTCTACAGGTAGAAGCTAAATGCTGCCAGCTTCTAGTAATGGGGGATTTGGCCTGGGAACTAGAAGTCAGATGACCAGATATGATGTCATTCTCCAGGTTATCCCAGCAGTAATATTTCAGATATTAATTGGGAAGTCTCTTAGTGAGACAGAACATTCTGAATTATGTCTTGGACCTGATGGCAATAAGAACCATTCTCAACATCTGCCTTGCTCTAATGAAGCACACCTCCCCCCTATTTAATATTCTCACTCCAGAGTTGCACTGCAGTGGGGCAGAGGCTATATTCCATTTTCGACCAAATGAATTTCGACCAAGTGAGCTTTCAGTCAAGTGAGTTTTCAGTGAAGTGCAATGCCTGGTATAATTTTCGACTAAGTGTAATTCGACCAAATGTATGGAATCCATATATATATATATATATATATATATAAATATATATATATATATATATATGTTTGTGTGTGTGTGTGTGTGTGTTTATATATCTATATATATATATATATATATATATATATATATATGTTTGTTTGTGTGTGTGTGTGTTTATATATATCTATATATATATATATATATATATATATATATATATATACACATACATATATATATAATATATATATATATATATATATATATATATATATAAATGGCACAATCCACCAATCCACACTGTCACAAATGTTACCCATGCCATCAATGTTGTCAAACAGCTAGGTATGTAATGTGTGCTTTACCAGAAAAGGTATCACACATGCATTTGGTGTGACAGTTTGATGGGGGTTCTGCACCATCAGACAGAAATTTTTATGCCACAAAAAGAATACCTAGGTATGGCCAATAAATGGCCAATAACATGTATCAACTGTGGCAAAGGAGGTACATTTCAATTACACATCACTAGAAGATGTGTAGGGGGTTACATAAAGAAATGTGCATTTTACTCAATTATTGGTGTGATGAAGGCTGTGAACTATGGAGGTATTATGGCTTGTGATGTGGATGTGCTTCACATACTCAGTAATTTTATTACATACAAGGGAGTAGTCAGCACTGTGGACACATGCTGATGGATGTTCCACATGCTATCTATCCCAGGACACACGTCACATACCTAGTGGTCTAATTATTGGGAATGATTTCTACATTATCCTTGGGTTATTGTTTTCCTCATGTAGCACAACCCCCTCCATATTTTTGTTACATTGCATGTGATGTCATGGCTGTGACAGCAGTCTTTGGTGTGTGTTGATACTGTTTGTATTATGCTAATATCACAGCTGGAGTCAATGATTGCCCACAATCTGTAATCCTTCAGACATCTGTATGGATGCAGAATTGATTGTAATTTGTGATGGCTGTGATTTAAATAATGGACAGGAAAGGGCCTAGCAGATAGCCCTGATGTATAGATCTGATCACTGGATCTGAGATATAGGTCACTTCACACATTTCAACATAATTAGATGTCACATATTTGATAGCATGGTCTCCTCACTTGCTGATATAGATATTTTTGCCCACACCTGACAGTGTTGAGTGAATACCTCAAAGAGGATTTGTGTCAAATGCCTTGGGCTTGTCAAGGTCAAAAGAATGATAGTGTTGCCATCATGCATGCCCTCGATTACCTCTTTGGGGATATCTAACAGATGTAGCAGACATGATATAGAATTAACTCATTCCACCTGTACAGCTCTTTTCAGTGTTTACCTTTAACTCCCAGTGGGTGTGGCTTGGGCCTTTACAAAATGGAATTATCATGTTACAGTTCTAGCAAATACTCATTGACCGAAGTCAAATATCAATATGATTGCATTTGCCATCACGTATGCTTCAAGATAAAATATTTTGATATCTTGTATGTAGCATAGTTTGGAATTATTAATGCAAATAATAACAAGCAATATTTGATGCCTAGAGGTGTTGTAGGCGGTAACTGCAGAAACACCTGGAGTTGAACTTGGCTGCAATGAGTTTAACAACTCACACAGGTCTGTTGCACACAGCCAGGATATTACTAATGTCCATTTAGTAAATATCCATGATGACATGTTGGTCTACCTCACAGATGAGGATAGTCAAGATATGTCTATACATGCATGCATTAGGTGCTGTCCCCCCCCCCCAAACTCAGATGAATGCAGGTTAATGTCCACCCTCCTACATGAACATAACCTCTGTGGATGGCATGTTAAAGTGTGTATTCAACCATGTCAGGAAGGTGTTGTTGTGCTGAGTCACGCTATAGCTGATCTGTGATGTTTTCGCAGCCCATTGATTCTGTGTGACAGGCCTGGATGAAGGTAAGACAGTGCATATTGTATATCCTGATCTGGTCTAGGATTTGGTTATAATCTCCATGCAGGTATCATGGAGAAACACTCCTATCTAGGGATAAATCCTTACATCACTAGATGGGTAACCAATTGGCTCACCAACAGAACACATGCTGTGAAAGTTGGTGAATCAACCTGTACTAGTAGAAGTGTCACCACTGGTGTACCACAGGGAACTATGCTTGGCCTTTTACTGTTTGGAATTAATTTCTTGACAGTTCAGGCTAAAGTATATAGCCTTTGCCTTACCAGGTTTGCTGATTCTTGCATACTGGGTGCAATCACTGAGTCCACCAATGATGATAGCATACTCTAGGAGGGGCTAACACAGACAAATGATTTGTGACAAAGCCACACACTCTACAAATAAATGTAAAAATGTGTCTTTATTTTTGTCCTTCTGCATAGTGGAATTCCCTGCTAATTACAGTATTGACAATGGTCCTGCTTAGCTAAAACACAGTGATGCAAGACTTGGTAACACACATAGATAGCAATTTGAACTTCGACCACCAAGTGGTATTGAAAACCTATGTTGTGCACATTTAAGGCACGCTATCGTATTCAGATCTGAGGATTATACTACAGCACTGTACTCAAACCTCATAAGAAAACAACTAAAGTATAATGCTATCTTCTGCATGTACCTCACCAGACATGTGAGGCAGCTGAAAAGAGCACAGGGGGGTTCTCACCAAGAAAACATAGGATCTACAATCCATGCCATAATGTATGTAGATAGACTGAAACCCATGTCACTGTAATCTGTATCATATAGGATGAGGTGAGTTCTGCCTGTCCTCCAGGCCAGTGTCTGACACTGCTCTGGTGATAATAGTGCACATCCACAAATCAGATATAGCTGATGACATCAGCAGTGTCTGGTGAGGAGAATATGGTGATAACAGTGTCGCACATGCTGGTGTAAAAGGGTCTATATAAAGTCAGGCAAGTGCACGAACACCAGTTGACTGCAGTGAGAGCAGAACTCCTACTTATCTAAGTACATAGACTGCAGAACTCTGTATTTAATGCAAATGGCACAGCTCAAGTTTGACTTAGAGTGTCTCAGACAACACTTTATAGGTGATGAAATCTGCAGTGTCTGGTGAGGAAAATATGGTAATAACAATGTTCCACATGCTTGTGTAAAAGGCTATCTGTAATGTCAAGCAAGTGCACACACACACACACACACACACACACACACACACACACACACACACTCACACACACACACCAGTTGACAACAGTGAGAATAGAACCCCTACCTATCTAAGTATACAGAATACAGAACTCAGTATTTAAGGCAAGCACCACAGCTCAGTTTTGACTCGGGGTGCTTCAGACAACATTTTATAGCTGATGATATCAGCAGTGGCAAGGCTAGTTGTAATGTCAAGTAAGTGCACAAACATACACATACACACACACACACACACACACACACACACACACACACACACACACACACACACACACACACACACACACACACATCATTTGACTACAGTAAGAACATAATCTCCTACCTATCTAAGTATACAGAATAAAGAACTCAGTACTTTACACAAGCACTACAGCACAAGCCTGACTTTTACAAGGCTGCAGGGCAACTTGTAGTGGATGACTTCAGCAGTGAGTGTAGGAGAGAGGATGTTGGGAGGCCTGCATAGATTCATAGGAGGTTACTAGGCTAATGGCCCTAGAGCCTTTTCAAGCCTAGCCATGTAAAAATCTGACTATCCTTATTGACCATAATAAAATGATCATTGTTAGCAGAGTAATTTTAGGATCAGAACTGACTGCCCCTTTCCATGAAGGACATAGGTGCAACCCCTGGAGTGAATTTATGGTCACCCATCCAGTTGTCAAGGCTGTGTTTGACTAGGGTCATTGAGGAGTTTGACTTCATATGCAGTGGGAGCCTATTCCAAATGACTGACAATCACTGGAAGATATATCTGTCAAGTTCTGTTTATGTCACAGGCTAGGATGAGATCCCTGGAGCAAGTTATTCTTGTCCCATTTGATTTGCGGATGTCCAGCATTTCTATTAGGGCAGGGTCTGAGACTACTTTGTAGGCCAGACACAGGTTGCCTGTCAGCATCCTGTATGATGCTAATACCACAGGTAACCACAACATTGTTGGGCCACTCACCATCACTTGGCACTGGTGCATGATATCAACCTTTGCAAAAAGATGCCAAATAAATGAAGAGAGCCATTGCTTTTTCTGGTACTTTTGTGTGTAGTGTGTGATTCTATTTTTGACAAGATTATAGGTGTTAAAATGGGGTAGATAGGAAAGTGGTGAACTGGGGAACAAACAGTGGGAAGAACAAAAGGAAAGCAATACAGGAATGTGCAGGAGTGAGGTAGAAAAGAACCATAGCTATCCATTTCTTCAACAGTGAAAACTGAAAATATGTGCCACCTGCCCCACAAAACAAATATCATCTGTTACATAGCTTTCCATTTCACACACGTCTGAATTTGGACTGCTACCTCCACAAGGAGCGGTGGCAACAACATAATCGTGTTGTATAGCCAACTGGACTAAATGAAGTGTGTCAAGAAGATGTGTGTGAAATGGAAAGCTATGTAAGGGATGATATATTTTTGTTTTTGTTGTGCAGGTGGCAACTTTTTCTTTTAATTCAGGAAGAGAGGAATGCTGGGTAAGGGATATAGGTATTTCTGGGTCAGTAAAGTAGGGTAGGTCAGGAAGCAAATGTAAACAAACAAGACAAAAAAGACAAGAGACAGGGATGGCGAGGGGCACAAATGTTTGGCAGACACCATGATAAAGGTGAGAGAGGGACAACTTAGGCTCATGCCCATCAAACACTGAGACTGTGAGAATCTAGTCCTCACCCACTGGACTGTCATCACTGTCCCCTTACTACAATGGTGGCTGGGAGTACTTGACATCTCCTCCTCCTATGTACCATGAGGGAGAGCAGCCTATCCATCCAGTGTAGGTATACATCAGTGGTGCAGTGCACAACCCTATACACCAAACCCTAGCATCTCTTGGCAGGTGATAAAATCTCCATCTCAGCCACTGCTCTCGGAGGGTACCACAGCACCAGCTGCCAGGGCAGTACTACATGAGGGTGCAGGTAGTGCAGGGGCAGCAGAGGCAGTGCTGCCAGGTTGGCTGTCAGACGTGCTCAGTATTGGTGATGGAGCCAGTGGAGGGGGGGCATTCTGATCCATTGGGGCTGGCCTACCTCACTGTGCTGTGAAGCATTTAGTGATTTGGTACAGATGGATGACATGGAGACTTCACTACACATAATAGAAAATAAAAAAGAGAGATTAAAGTTGGGGTGAGAGAAAAAAGATAAAATTAGTATAATCATATGTGACATACATAGCATTAACACAATTATACAACTATTTTATCTGAAGTACTACATTTAAGTATATGTCCTAACAACAAACATTATAACTACAGATTCCTGAAAGTAATCCTTGCAATGTGCATAATCAGCACATATACTTGGTCTAATTGTACAAATTACAATTAATTGCAGTACATTTATGCCACTTGTATAGAGTTTGTTAATGTAATATTATTAAAGAAATTTTATTTATTTATTTTATTGCATTTGTTTACCAGGAAAGTCCATTGGGCCTAAAAGAGCCCATTTTCAGTGGAGGTCCAGGGAGAAAAGCTCCAACAAGATACAGAAATACAGAAAATGCAGTATTGTATAGTTGTTACTCATGATATTTGAACATGCAATCTCTAACTAAAGTTTTATATTTGACTTCTAAAGTTGGTTTGTGATACAGACTAATGCATGCATACTTGCTTTTACAGTTAGGATATGCTTGCTCAATTTAACACAACTGTATAAAAACCCAAAAATCTATCTTTAACTTTTAAAGCTACAATAATGTTTCTCTTGTGCTGCATACATACCACTTGTTTTCCTCAGTCTCTCCATTCAATAAGCATGAGCTCGTCTATTGAACTCTCTTTTGGCATTAACTGTGGAAAGAACAGAAAAGAACAAAAGAGTATAATGCCTACCAGTCTTGTCTATATTTTGCTTTCTTTGTGTTATAAATGGTCTCTGTTATCATACTTACACAGCTGTGAGATGTCAGCAGTTTGAAATTCATTCAACCACTGGTTAAGGATATCCATTGTGTGCCTCTGTAGGTCATTAAAATGATGTCTACACTGTTCTCCAGTGTGCGGGATGCCAGTAGCACTGGATACAGCCTGAGCCAAACTACTCCAAGCCTTAGACTTGTACTGGGGACCAGAATAGTCCCCCTTCAGAAGCCTTTGGCTCTGGTGCTTTACCCAGAGTTCAGTAAGTATCTGTCCAATAAATATCATGGACTCCTGGACACCCCACCTCTGTTCCCTAGACTTGGTAGCTTCCCCTCTAACTCCAGCCATGTCTAACAACCGAAGAAGAGCAATGGCAACTAATGCTTTCCCACCAATTCCTGTTATCACATTTACTGATAACTGGCAGTTTGCAAACAAGAGCTATAAACTGCACTGTCAAAACAGTAAAAATAAGTTGCACACCCTGTACTAGAACCCAGGACCATCTGTATTCCAGCCCTACACTTACATCTGCTGCCACAGGACAAGTTTCATGAGAGTTCCATAAGTTCCTACTCTTTCTTAAGTTCCCTTTGTTAACTTACCACGCAACACCACTTAGCATGTTTGTGCAGTGCCCAACAAAATTAATTGTATGCATCTGTTTTCAATGATTGACTGTCGGCATTCTGTCTGCAAGTGATTGATGGCTGCAGGTATTGGGGTAACTTGCTAACCACTGTGTGCACGATGGAAAGCAAAAATTGCAGCAATATATCTTTTTTGACCTTTATGCTTTTACAGATGCCCTGTCTGCAGGTGCTCTATCTGCTTCCTGTGTGAGCCACTAGTCCAGGTGTGTGCACTTAAGATAAGCACAGCCAAACCTGATATTCAATTTCACTATTTCCCTTGTTTGTGTAAAGTCAAGCACCATGCAAACACTGGCCAAAAAATAAATAAATAAAAAAATACACACACAAAAAAGTAAAAAAATATATAAGGGAAAAGTAGTTGAAATGAAGAAAAGCAATCTATGAAATAAATACTACAAAATGATTGTTAGTACACATGAAATATTTCTACATATGTCTAGAGTTGAATTCTCACTCCAATAAACCTTCAGAACACAATAAGGGTGCCTATTCCCTCTTTTCCACACAAACAGCTTTGCAGCAGAGAACTGAAATGTGTTTGTTGCTCATTCTTGTCTTATCTGATCAGTAATCTGAGACATGCAGTCTGCGAGGCTTTCTATATCATTGTCCTTAAAATGTGCAAGGATATTAAATGACAATAATATACAGTTGTCAACAAATGAAGGGGGGAAGGTATGATGTTAATGAACAGAACCTGAGAATTGTATGCTGCTTACTTACATTTCCAACCTTGATAAAATTACTTCTATGCACTTTGTCATCTAACCTGACACACCTATTGGAGGTAGGGTAGTCTGCATTGTTGTTTTGCTTTCCTTCTCCCTACCAGTAATCATTCACAGTTGCAATCCATTAGCAAGAAACACTGACGGAGTGACTGCGCTATGTTTACATCTGATACACAGAGCCAAGTATTTGGGATTCAGCAATTTTAATGAGTTCACACCTGATTTGTATCTTCACCATGCTCACAGCCCTGAACCTACCCCCTTAAAAAGGCAACCATGTAGCTAGGGAACCTGAAGATGAGGAGACGTGTTTGTGTGGAGAACAAAGAAGAGGCTATTACATTGGGCTATATCTGCACAGAAGACTACTGAATTTGAGAAGGTATGCTTACAGATGATGAAATGCCATTAAGAAAAATCTGTTTAATATATATATTTATATATATATATATATATATATATATATATATATATATATATATATATATATATATATATATACATATAGAAGAGATATATAGATAAATACATACATTCATTAGCAAATGCTACTGTTATCTGCATGTATTACTTAGAAGTGTACTGATAGCATGGGCATGTTTTTCAGGGTATTTCAGAAATATACATGATTGGCAATAGCTTAAAATGTAATGTTCTGTATTAAATCTTTACACATTTTTCAGGAACACTTCATTTGATAGTACTTTTAGCATTTCACTGATGGTTTGTTAGCAAAATGTGTTATTTGCCTCTTCTTTTGGGAGGTGGGTCAGCAAAGCTGCATTTCTGTTTTGGCACAAGCAAGGATATTTTGCTATTGTTACTCTCCCTTGTTTAGCATCTAGATTTGCTTTGCATATCAGTGTCATATATTATAGCCACATAATTCCTGTTCTTCATATTTCAAATATCTAGACTGTTTTATGTTTCTCCAGTGGATAATAGTGAACTGCTACCTTTTCTTTTTTATCCGAGAACAGGATTTTTTTAGTTTTGTGATACTTATGTGTATTATCCTTCTGTTGTGGTTTAGGACACCTAGGACTATGACACCCAGGTGTCTCAATCCCCGAAAACCCACCTTCAGTGACCCTGAGAATTTGGTCATTGTAGAAGATTTTAGGCAACATGGTGACTTTCTGCTTGAGAGGGGGTGTGGAGATATGTCAGGCAGAGTGCAGATTTGGCAACAGATAGTTACTGATGTAAATGCAGTAGGCAGCCACAGCAGGCCATATGATTAGGTGTGCCATAGGGCCACTAACATGATTTCATCTGCATAGAGGACAGCAACTGCAGTGGCCCATGATCAGATGGGTACGAGGGTCCCTGCGACAGACCCACCACTAACAGCAAATTAAAAGTTCTTGTACACTGTTAAGAATCCAGACAGCTCCCAGAAAAGTGAAAAGCAGCATGTCCTTGTCGTTGGTGCTACTGGTTTCAGGGGCAAGTATGACCCAGGAGGAGCTTTCAGGTAGGCTTATGTATCTCAATAGTTAAATACTCTTGTATAGTAAAATATGTACAGCAATACATTCATTCTTTTTAACAAGAACTTAGTTGGGGGGATTGTAGCTTGCTACAGTTAACAACACATTCTGATTGATTACACATGAGCTTAGGGTGGACTTGTTATCCAAGTTCTTGTTGAAAATATAGTTAATGGACATATAATGGAAAAACAGTTTTACCTCCTGTGTTACTGTTAATCATGATGATGTTGTCCTTACCTTTTGCTTAACATCTTTCAGGACCCTCTAGCACAGGAAACCTGCAATCAACTGCACATGGTAAGCCAAACATTTATATGTCAGCATAGATGATTAGTTCAAAAAAATATTTAGTTTGTGATGTTGGTGTCAGGACTGTTGTGTGTATTGATATACTGTCTGTAATAGTGGCACCACTGTTAGTTTGTTAACATATATTGGACTATAGTAACATAGGTATTATTTTTTTCTTCTGTTTGTTGGTTATTATCACAGGTGAACCTGATGTCAGAGTTTTATCAGGCACTGATGATGATGGTGGTCAAACAGACACATAGTCAGGGGAGTACAGAAGTTGAATCTGACACTGAGGTTGACATTCAGCCATCCCCTGTAATTCCACTGGATACAGCCAGTATGCCTATGCCTACCCATTCCAGTGAGTCACTCAATCAGGGAAGTGCATTTACTACAGCTTCATTTCCTGTTGACTGTGGCAAAGGGTCATTAGGGGTGCTCAGAGGAAGCCTGCTGTCCATCCTCCAGCTGATCCAGGTGTCTCTTCCCATGCCACTCAAAGTATGTTTAGGGCTGTCATGGAGGCAAAGGCACACTCCCATAGGTCTTCCAGAGAAATGCTTAAGGTTGTAGCACAGGCTGATATGAATGATTGCCTTCATCGTGTTGATGATTCAATGGATCTGATGAATGACACGTTGGAACAGGAGGTGTCTTTGATGGAATGTCTGCTGAGAGGGGAAAGACATCCTCAAGGGCATAGGTCAGCCACATCATCTGGTGTTAGCCAATGTGGCTGTGCCCAATCATGCTCCCATAGTGGCAGTACTTCCACTGCTTCATCAGTGGTTGAGCTGTCCACACCCAAATATGGCAGACCATTGGGTCATGGTCCTGGGTGTCCTTGTGCGGGGAACTTGTCCATCAGACATCAGTCACGTTCAGGTAGTAGCAGTGCATCTGACCATGGGCATGGATATGCCTGTGCAAGTTCTGGTAGAGCCAGTTCTCATAGTCTGGTATGACAGTGATAAACTGCCACTTCTACCATGCATGGCTGACACCTGTCTGACATACTAAGACATAAAGCTAGTAGAGAGCTTGGCTGTGTTCATGCAGACACACACCAGCTTAACCTGGAAGACCTATACGGACACACACACAACAATTATATAGTTCAGCTGTGAAGATTAAAGCTCATTTTATCTCACTAGCCATTTATTACTTTATCCAAATGTCTGATTGCTTCTCTTTCTTACTCACACACACTCACCGACCCTTTGTGTCAGCCTGGGTTTCCTGCCCCCCCCACACACACACACACACACAGACACACACACACACACACACACACACACACACACACACACACACACACACACACACACACAGCACCCTATGCAAGTGATGATAACTGTGCCATAGCCCTGTTTTCTATCTTTTGGATCCAGGGATACATAAAATATGTGTCTGATGCTCAGGATGCATAGCTGACTTAGTGCTTAGTATATCTGCATCTATGATGTTGAATTGTTAATTGTACCTTTGACTTATATTGGTCTTAGAAAGTTAGGCAGTTGATAGCCTCAAACATTTTTAGACCAGTATTGTTAATGATCTGGTGAGGGTTGTAAGGTCTAAAATTGAAATGGATCTTATTACTTTCTAACTTCTCTCTTTAATGATTTTCCATTACAAATGTATGGTGCTAAATTGACAACATTCAGTGACCAACAGTATTTTTGAGAGAGGTATGACTATGAATCTTTGATGCCTGAGACCTACAACTTGATAATGGGCACATGCAAGTCACATAAGCCTCTCCTGTCACATGTTAAAGTAATTTCTGTACAAATCACCCACCTTTTACTTGCTTACATTACCAAGTAACAACATGGAAGGATATGCCATTTATTCATATTATTACACAATACACTCCAGGTTCAACACTTACCTTGTAAATCCAGCAGTTGCAACAGTTTTAGTTCAGGCTGACCCTGTGTCATGCTAGCAATACACAGCCATTACATGGGTAGGTAAAGGTTGTGAGTATTGCCTGGCATCAATTTACTATATTTATGTGCATAGGCAGGTTTTAGCCCCTTAGGTGGTGAGTGAGTGTGTTATGTGTTGCCTCTTAGCCAATGTGAGGGCATATAGAACATGCCTACATTGGCATACATCCACAGCAGTTTCTGGTTCCCCCTCTGACTCCTCACCTGCGTGTGGCTGTGGTGACCTTACCATTGGTGGTGGTATGTTGTGTAGCATGGCACATACAGTGAATAGTTCAGTACATGTGCATCGATTATTATGCAGAGCTTCCTCAGATGTATCTAGGAACTGGAACCACAACTTCAGCAGCCCAAACACATGCTCTGTGATATTTCTGGTCTAACCATGTGCATCATTATGGCATTCTTCAGTGGGTGTATGTACATTTCTGATGGATGTCATCAGCCATGGTTCTAGTATATAACCTGCATCCTCTAGTAAATGACCATGTGGGATATCCCCACTAGTGAATATGTGATACAGTTGGGAGGTGTGTCAGATATGTCAGTCATGGTAACTGCCTGGGTTGCCAGTACACAAGTTCAAGATGATTCCCTTGGCATTGCACATGAATTGGCAGTTAATAGAGTGGAAGCTCTTTCTATTTATGTAGAGCCTTCCCTGTTTCCCGGGTAGTGCCTTAATTTCTATATGTGTTCCATCTAGGGCACCCAGTACTTCAGGGTGGTGTGCTACAGTGCAGAACTCCTGCATATTTCTGGCCCTGTCCTCAGGAATATGGAGGAAAATATATGTGGTCACTGGCATGTTGGAGCATAGCATTCAGGAACTGATGGAGGATCCTGAATGCTGATGTGTGTGCCCCCTCCCCAAGCATGTCTCCTGTTTGTCTCTGAAAGATACCTGCAGCTAAAATTCTAAGTAGTACGCATACCTTTCTCTCCGCTGGTATAGGTTTCTCCTTTGGTTTGCAATCTGCTGGTATAGGTTTCCCTTTGGTTTGCACTGTCTCTGAGTTGAGGACAACAAAGGTTGCAGAGTTCCTGTAGTGTGTCTCAAGCCATCCTGTAGCACAATTTCCAAATTTTCTACAATTTCCACATCACATAGATTGTGATAAGTTAAATGGGGTCTGAAAACTCTTCTCCTTCTTGGCCTTGGTCTATTAGCAGCAGCAGTAGCATATACTTCAACCTGTTGCACATACACATGAATTAAAGCAACAGCTGCCCCTAACATTCTTTCTGTGTAGACTTCTTTCCATGGCTGTATTCTAACAGGTTTTGGAATTTGCAGAGAAAGCCAGCACTGAGCCTACACAGTTGCTTTTTAGCTTGTTGAATAGCTCATCCATCTTGGATTGGCTGATTAGTATACAATTCAGTTGTTTATGTTGTAATTAGTTCCCATGGTGTTTACCTTGTTTCTGTGGCTCTACACACTGTGTAGAGCCACTTACTGCTAAAATAGTGTGCTACCATGTGCACACAGCACCATGACACACAAATGGTGTAAAGTGACCATGTAGGCTTTATTGAATCTGGCCAATTATTTGTCTTTGTTTATCGGGAAAGTTTGACTGGGTAATACCCATTTTCAGGGGCGACCCAGGCAGTAAAGCTCCATTTGATTACATTGCATTGTACTGATTTCCAGTTAAACATGGAGTACTTACATTTCTATTTGCATTTATATGCAAACTAGTTAATATTTATACATTCTAAGATTTAACAGAGGTGGACGTCACTAAAGAGAAAGCATACTTGCAACTTAGTGGATTGTACAGGCAGCAGTTATGTATAAAAATTGTTTTGTCATTTCAGTAAGAGGATGAAAATATTATGTTTAAGGAGAGTATTTGGAAAGTATTGTACAGTGAAAACAAAGTTTGAACCTGGGAAGGAGCATGTACAGGACTGGGATTGGTTACGATATTGTTTAAGCAGTGGTTTGAAACTATTGTCTTTGTTAGAGTTTTATTTGTGAAGGGATACTATTCCAGAGTTTAGCAATGTACTAGGAATACAGCAAGTATCCTGCAACATTATTTGACTTATTTGTCAGTAAGTAATTTATCTAAGCATGGGCTAAACTCTTGGCTAGGCTTATAAGGGCCTCAGGGCCAATAGCCTAGTCACTTCCTATGATCCTACGTTCCTATAGGAATTTGTTACTAGAACAGAGGTCCCTTGCTGGACAGTAGGGTAGTAATAATTTATGTAGAGCAGGGCATTTTTCTAGATGATAAATGAGTTTGCATGCTGTAGTTATGCTAGACAACTGTGCAGTTCAAACCAGTTTAATTGATTTAAGCTAAGAAAATGGTAGATAATATGAGGGAAACCGGTGGCAAATTTAGCTATTTTATTGTGGTAGGAGGTAAGTTTATTTCTTATTGTTTAACTTTGTTAGGATAGGAGCAGATGACGCAGATGAGGAATGAGATGAATAATCTGCAGCCAGGAAGATCATGATGTATAGAGGTATGCAGAATATGCCATGGCACTGAATAAGAGGTGGTGAATAGCACACACACTCACCCCTTAATTAAACAAAATAGCTGAGCAGATACAAAACAGTAATATTGGTGCATACAAACAAACCATGCTTTGCTTACCTATGGAATGGCTAGATAGTGTGTGTCAGACATAGGCGGTCCCAGGCTACGAGTTCTCAGTAGCAATAACAAAGATGAGTGATGAACCTGTAGTGAACAGATAGTACAATACATAAGCAGAGGTAAGCATTAAGTTAAATTCAGTTATGATCAGCAATACAGGGCTGTTATAACAATGAATGATAACTGCAGCAAATGAAGACAACTCCAACTATGATGCGTTCAAATACAACACAAATATTTTACTTGCATATGCATTTTATTATGTTGCCACCTTGTACATCAGGCATAGCAGACCCATATCTATCCACATGAGAGGGATAGGACAATGCCAGCATCATCTGCACAGGTAGACGATCAACATAGATATACAATCTAATGACTACATAAGAAAATATCATTAATTAAGACACAAATGACAAATTGCAATCCTACATAATAAAGGAAAAAATTATTTGCCAAAAACATGCATTACCTACTCACTATGGGCATCAAAGTAAGCAGCCCAAATCAGATACCCCAGCAGGCATCAGGGCAATCTCAGCATCATCTGTACAAGGGACTGAGCTAGTTTTACTACAAAGTAATTTAACCGTTAATACTAATAATACACTACTGCTTATAACTACTACAACTAAAAACACTATTGAATTTAAGCAGACGCAAAACTGAAAAACATGACCTTTGACTAAACAAGCATTAGCTGGCATCTCTGTACATCAGACACAGGCAACCCTAAATCACAGACTGTGACAGGGGCAGGGCACAGTCATCATCATCATTTGCACAGTGTGTGTGTGTGTGTGTGTGTGTGTGTGTGTGTGTGTGTGTGTGTGTGTGTGTGTGTGTGTGTGTGTGTGTGTTGGTTGGAAGCAGAAGAGGAATTAGACTACAGGGAGTGCTGTTGGATAGTTAAATTAGATGCTAGTACTCACCCAGGTATAAATGATAAAGAAAATTTTAAAATTTATTTAAAAAGAAAAAGACTAAAACACTAAACACTGGCATTATACATATGTATTTATATATTTTATATATTCTTAAGTAATACTGTTTTTTTAAACTGCATTTGAAGTAAGGCTTGCAATGATGATGTAAATGATGTTAATTGAATTAATTGAACAGTTATCCAACTATGGTGTATGTATATAAGATGTAGTCTGCTTTTTCTCTTTCAGTCTGAAGAAGGCTAGCATTAGACGAAAGCACTTAGTGAATGATCTGTTCGTGGAACATTAAAGAGGCTGATTCTTGATATTTTGGTATTTTGTTGTTTTTTTTCTGGTTTATTGTTTCCATATATTTTATATTATTGTACAAAACAATTCTGAAAATATCAATGCAAGCCCTGTACTATCCCCATATACATCCCACCAAAAAGGATAAAACATATGAGTACAGAAGGCAACAAAATGATTTCCCAAATACATAGTAGAATATATACAACTACTAGGCAGAAAGAACAGCATAAGCAGAGAACAGTTTTATGTAACAATTTAACCTACATACACTTCTACAATCCAGCCATTTCAGAACATCCTAAGGATCTTGTCCAACCCCCAAAAATACAGGTAAGGGATAACTGTAAGAACAAATGTTTTTATAGGTTCATAGGATGTTACTAGGCTATTGACCCAATATAATACTAGATGAGAGATATCATATTTGCCCAAGGTTTTTCTAGCAATGTCTACCCATGTCCAGGAGAGAAGCCAGTGCAATCCCTGGCAGAAAGTTTGGTTCCCATCCAGTTGTCCAGGTTGTGCTTAAACAGGGTCATGGCGGTGCTCTGCTTGATATGGATTGGACACCTATTCCAGAGAAGTAGCAACCTCTGATAGATGTATCTGTCTCTGCAACAGGTCCTGTTTATGTCACAGGCTAGATTGAGGTCTTTGGAATGGGTGACTCTACGTCCCATCTGACTTACAGATGTGTAGCATTTCCATTAGATTTGGGTCAGAGATAGCCCTGTAAAACAGGCATAAGTTGCCTCTAAGTAGTCTATACACTACTTAGTATAGTGACAGTGACTTCAGTCTGTCCATATAACACATGTGCTGGAGACCCTGAATTTTCTTAGTTAGAAATCTCTGAAGTCTCTCAAGTTGCTGCAGGTGTCTGGTACAGTACATACCAAATGGAGCATTATATTCAACAATAGGCCTGATGAGGGATGAGTACAGGGGAGTTATAATCTCTTTTATTCTTGAGGCGATGCCTTTGCTAATCAGTTGAGTGATGCAGAATGCCTTCCTCATTACAGTAGACACATGGTGGTTAAATCTGAGGTCACCATCAACTTGTGTTCCTAGGTCTCTCACTACTGGATTGGTACTTAGGGTATTATTGTTTATTTTTTAATCAGCAGGAACATTGTTTTTACCAAAAGTAATGATGATGCACTTTTAGCATTTAGTTTAAGACCATGGCTTTGGCACAAACCATTGGTCTGAGTAAGCCCCTTTTGAAGTACACTGATGGTCATCCACAAACTTGGTTAATCTCAGCCCTCTGTTTTGGCCTGGACTTCTGAGAGGTATATGCCCAACACTGACCCTTGTGGGGCCCCACTGGTAACAGTTCTGCTGGCAGAGGTAAAGTCTCCCACTTTGACTGAGTATTGTCAATCTGTGAGCCAGTTTTAACCCACCTGACAACATAGAGGTTGATATCAACTGGGTTAGTTTTTCAATGATTCATTAGTAGTGGGATGGACTATTAAGTTTGTATTGGATTTGTGTATTAAACTTGCTTTTTGGAAGTGTTTTTTACTCAGTGAAGGCTTGGGAGCAGATGCGCTAAGTGCAATAAATTTATTTATCTGCATTTCATCTGTGATTTGTGGCTGTTGTTGCTTGTGGTATTATTTTAGTTTTTCAATGATGCCTGAATGTGGGATAGTGTTGAAGGCCTTGGCTAAGTCAAGATAGGCTGTGTGCATGGCTTTACCCTCATCTATGGCTCTGGTCACAATCTAAAAGAAATCCACCAGGTTTAGCAGACATGACCTGCCATTGATGAAACTGAACTGGGACAGATCCAGGGTTTGGAGATCACCTACGTCCATAATGATTTGCTCCATTGCCTTACAGATGAGGCTGCTTAAACTTATGGATCTATAGTTACCACATCTGTTGCTGAGTGGCCCTTGTGGAGGGGGATAGCAATCACTGTTTTCCATTCAGTGGGGACAAAGTCAGTACTTAGGCTATGGTTGAATAAAGTGCCTAATGGAGTAGCTAGCTCTTGTTTTAGAACATTAAGAACACAACCAGAATACCATCTGATCCCATGGAGGTTGTGTTCTTTGCCTTCAAAACAGCATTGATGACTTGTGTGACAACCGTGCCCTGGCCCAGCAATCAAGGAGCCTCAGTCCTCACCACTAACACCAGGGAGGGCATCTCATATAAGAGGAAAGGATAACAAATATACACAGTAAAGTACAATTTCCCTTAAGTGCACACATATATCACAGTCAGTCTGGGGCTGGTTGCTCCCTTGCTTTCCAGGTCCCCAGTAAGACTCCCCACTGGCACAGCTATAGGGTCCATATCTCAGCCTAGCTGGCAAGCTAACCTGCAGTACCCTCTCTGTCCCACCAGTGCTTCGTTTCCCTGCCCAGGTAGCTGATACACCACACAAACTTTGAGATAATTATTTATACAACTTCACAGACACTCCTGGGAAAGGCTGACACAGATTCTCCAGCTGTGCCCCTTTACCCAGACTATACAGTAGTAATTTCTGCCACCACCAGCTAATACTTATCAGCTACACAAAGGCCCTTAAAAGGGTGTCCAATTATTACTGTGCAATATTATTATCCAATTGGTAATGTGACTATTCAGTCTAAGTCTTATACTTATCTCTACACAAACCAGCCACAGGTAAAGGTTTTTTAAAATATTTAATAATAAATAATTCAAACACAAGACAATACTACTACACCACAGTGATATCTAAAAGATCAGAGATCACAGAGAAACATAAAACAATACAGCAGGAAAGTTCTGGTATAATAGAAAAGCACTTGTCTAACTTTCTTCTAAGTTCCTAGCTATTACTACAAGAAAACATATTTCTAAGACACTACTTAGATAAGACGACAGGTAGAGTGCTGATAAGTAGGATATCCAGATCAAAATGCTCCCAGTCTTTCTCTCAACAATAGTTTTTAAACTCACTAACAAACATCTTTGCTAGGCCCTCCCATATTACATCATTTTGACACTTAGGTTTTCCCAGTATACATATTACATCATTTTGGAACTTAGTCTGGTGTTCCCAGGCCAACAAACTGCATTATTTAGCAATCTAACACCTGCTCAGGAAACTACAACAATAAAAAACATTTCACATGTACACTCTAGCACTTTTTCCTTAAGTTAAGACAATAGAATGAATGTGTTCAGCCAGCTACTTTGGCACCACTATTTAGATAATTGTAACTTCAAAGAACATTTGAAATGCTTGGTTTAGTTTTCCTTACAGCAGATGGCAATGTTGCAACAATCTTGAAGTTCACATTTTACAGTGCTTTTCTTTCATTTAAGAACACAAGCCTGTATTTTACATTTATATATACAAATGATAGAATTATGTATCAAATTCTATTTGACTAGGCTGGCAGCCTTTGCCCATCTTCCCCCAATCTTCACAACTTGCTCTTTGGAGATGCAAAGAAGAGGAGATGATGAAGACATGGTTGGGAATGCTTGGGGGGATAGGAGGGTGAAATTTTTGCCAAATTTGTCTGCTAGTAGTTTTGCAATTTCCTCAGGGTCTATGTGTTTGATGTCATCCACAATTAGTTCAGGACACATGTGAGTCCTACCATTTAGGTTGTGGAAGTAGCTGAAGAAAACCTTAGGGTTATCCTTGGCTATTGTTGATAAAGTTTTCTCATAGTTGCTCTCTGAAGATTTTACAAGCTGTCATATTTGCTTGTTTAGGCTGAGGAGGGTGCTTTACCAGTTCTGGGATCTCATTTTTGTATTTTTAGACAACAGCTTATTTTGGTTATTGTATAATTTAATAATGCTAGACATGCACCAGGATGGTTTGTTTTTTCTTGAGGATCTTGCTTTAATCCTATCCAGCATGGCGGTGTCTATACATTTGTGTAGATGTTTAAACAGGACTTCAGTGTATACCTTAGTATAACCGTCAATGCCATCTGTGGAAACTGGAGTTTGGAAATCAATTATACCTTCCCTTAGGAGGGTATAGTTTGCTTTGGTGAAGGTTTTTGGCCTGCCTTCTCCTTTAGGGAGTTCTGGTGCTATTGCTACTTCAAAAATGACTGATTTGTGGTCAGATTTAACTAGTGCAGACCCTACACTTGAGGCATTGCATCGCTCACTCATATTGGTGAGGACCAGGTGTAGAATACTGGAGTATCTTTTGGGGTGGTGCACTATTTGTTCCAGGGCATTTGAGTTAACAAAGTCCAGAAACTTTTGTGTGAGTGAGTTTGGGCTCATATAAGTTTCTCAATTAATGGAAAGGTAGTTGAAATCACCTAAGACTAGGGTGTTAGGTTGTACCTTAATTGTCCCAAATAGATCCAAATTAGATGGGTGGGCATCTTGGTTCATGGAAGAGGACCTGTAATTGATGATAACCTGAAGGGGGGGTCTTACCCATGGTAATTTGGACTTGGAGTAGCTCCATAGAGGTTTCTAGTTTAATGAGTCTAGAGATGTAATTATCTTTAATGAAGATAGATATACTACCTCTTTTGTTTCTCACACCTGAAAGGGTGGAAGGCATCGTAGCCTTGCAAGGCTGGGGTACTGCACATACATCAACACCTTCCAGGGAGGAGTGCTTCAAAAAAGTGCAGTTTCTGATTTAAACACCTAGGGTTTAGCAGTATGACCCTTAGTTTCTTTGTGTTTGATATTTTCACATCGGGAACTTTGTTGTTGTGACCTTCCCTAAAAAAGGCATTATGGGAGGCAAGTTCCTTAGCCAGCAACCGAAAGCCTAGAGGTGCAAGGTGAAAAATATCTCTGTCAAAGCAGAGTGGTTTATTCACCATGATGCCCCAGGCTGACAGGAACTGAATCCCATTAAAATGACACCAGAAACTAAGTCAATTTTTGAAGTCAATCATTTTCTGTTTATATTGTGGCATCATCATAGGTGAGGGTAAAATGCTGATCAAAGATAGGGACATACCCACCTGGGACACATATTCAGAGAACTCAATCATTTCTGTCTTTGTATAGTCCAGAGAGGTATGTCTCAAGCCGTTCACACCAACATGAATTATTATGGAGTCATAACAGTACCTGTTGTTAAAAGACTTGAGTGCATGTGTGATCTGGTGAATTATTGTACCAGACAGGCAGCTGACTGTAACCTTCTCCTTGTTCAACCTGGTGAGTGGGGCATCTGTATGTTTCACTATACGGTCACCTAGAACTAAAACATTTGTAATAGCTGTCTGTGCACTGCCTTAAAAGCTTATTTAGTGAGACACATGTGTTAGTGTTTTTATGTGTATTGGGTGCTTTGGGTGCTGTGTTTGGTATAGCATGTTTGCGTTTTGGAGAACCCTGGTGTTTAGGTAGGTTTCTGGAAAGTACCTCTGTATATGAAGGTTTATGTACTGGGTACATATTATGAATAGGAGTCATGGTGTGTGAGCTGTCGACCTGTTTAGTGATGTTGTTCTGGGAGTGAGAGAGCTGTGATTCTAGACTTTTAGTGCAGGAGCATCTTTTGCAAATTGTACTTGAGTGATTTAGGAGTAAGGGGTTGTCAGTGTACATGAGGCAGTTGTTTCACTACCTCAAAAAAATCCATGTCCACCAGGCTGGCAGGAGAAACAGAGGGAAACTGACAGTCCATAATGCAAAGTTGGAACCTGATATCTCAGCAGATAAAGAGAAAAAGATGGGGTATCAGGCAGGGATCTAGTTTAGGGTGACTAACTTATGGGCTGTGTAAAAGGAGGTCTGTAAAAGAAGGGATCTATAGGGTCTGATGTTGATAGGTAAGAGGTAAAATCTCTGCTGGGTGGTTCACTGAACAGCTGTCAGTTATTCAAGAATTTTTCTGCTAGATAATACTTCTTTTGGCACCTTTGCCTCTATAACTGCCAAGAGTTACCCCTTCTAAGTGGTGGTATGTGATTGTGCACTACAAACAAGCAAGAACAAAGCAGCTAATACAAAGAAACCAATGAAAAAACTCAAACTGAGCCTTGCACCAATGAAATAGCTCAAACTGAGCCCAGAACCAGTTACATTCAATTAGATAGTCCTACTGTAAACTCCTGCCATGAGGGTAAAGAGAGGCTTCTCTAAAAAACGTCATCCTGATTTTTAGTACTCAATTTACAAACAGAACTGAATTCAGCTGGTCTGAATCCAGTCTATACTACAGACAACAGAGGTACAATAGAACAACAACAACAACAACAAAATAAATATATTTTCTTTTTAATTAAATAAGCAACAGTATAAAAAGCAGCACAACTTTACTTGAATTAATAATAGCAACAGAATAAAGCAGCAGAAACAGATCTTTTCTTAAACTAAGTAAAAGCAGCAGTTGGTGTGAAAGACAGTCAAATTGCAGTAAGTGCAGCAGTAAAATACACTGCAGAGCAGCAACAAAAATTAGTTGTTTTTAAAACTGCTGAAGTACAGTCACAGTATATAAGAGAAGTGCAAATAAGAAATACTTAGAGCCCTTTTGTCGGTTTCCCACCTCATAAAGACCAGGTAAACACCTACAGCCACTAGATGAATAATTCCAGTCCTCCTAATGTAAAAGCAAAGTAAGAGAGTGTCAGAAGTGAAGTGCTACCACAAACAAACTTTATTTTTAAGTATCACTCAAGTGAGAATTCAAATTAACCAATGAAAAATAAACATGTGAAGTATGAGCCTAAATAATTTAAGTGTCAGTCTGTCACACAATAAAACCACAAGGCAAAGATTTCTTAAAACAGAAAACAAAATGGAGCAGGTAAATCAGAAAGCAGCTCTGTCAAAGACAAGAATTATAGTTTACTTTCTCCCCCATCAGAGAATCACCAACAGTACTATACCTCATCTGGGCTTGAAATCCTTCAGACAAAGACAAAGGTCCAGAATTTCACTTTTATTTATGTATCACTCAGGAGACAATTCCAATTAGCTAATGAAAAAAATATGTGAAATATGAGCCTAGGTAATTTAAGTGTCTGTCTGTCACACAGAACAAAACCATCAGGCAAAGATTTCTTAAAACAGAAAACAAAATGGAGCAGGTAAGACAGAAAGCAGTTCTATCAGTCAAAGACAAAATATATATATATAGGTTTACTTTCTCATCTATCAGGGAATCACCAACAATGCTATACCTTATGCAGGCTTGAAATCCTTCATGTTTGTTCATTTCAAAAATTCACTACTTTGCCAGGTTAGACAGCAGTCATTGCAAATAAAAGTTATCAACAGATAACTATGAAACACTATCAGTAAGGAAGACTACATACCTTGAAATATTTCAGACAGTTGTCCTAATTGCAAATCAGCATTTTATATCTGGTTTGTCTGGCAGCAGTAGGGAAGCCAAGAAGTTTTCCCAAGAACAATGGAATTCAATAGCCCTTGGTCTTGATTATATGGTTAGATTAACCCACTGTCCACTTTGAATATATTAATTAGATCTCAACTCATTATCATTTCTGAATCATTCCATTTGCTCAACATACTGGACAGGTCAACATGGTGTTAGTACCTGCACAATGATGTGCACACATTTGAGCAGTAGAAGAGCAAGTATTAAGACTTTTGGCTAGGTAATGCCTTGCAATATTGTGGGAAGAAATAGCCAGGGAATTGTTATGGCTAGGCTTGTATAGGCCCTAGGGCTGATAGCCTAGTAGCAACCTATGAACCTATAAACCTATGACTCATTAGCAGTTCTGTCCATTTAATTACTTGTTTAGCACCCTGCTAATGAGAGTGTGTCAAAGACAAAAGCCTTACTGAGTAGGTTTAAGTTATATTTTCTGAGTTAGGAGAGAAGCATGATGCACACTTGGTTAAATTTCTGTAAGAAGATTAGGTACATGTGATGACAAAGTGACTGCAACTCATAGCACATATATAGCTTAGAAAGAAAGATTCATACTCATTGCAAAATGTAATACATTCATTATTCAAAGGTAATATAATGAAGGAATGTACACAAACTGAAAGCAGAAACTCTTGTCTTGTATACAGTTATTTGTAACCTCTCATACTAGCCTTCCTCACTTCTGTAATGATCCCAGTCACACAACTGACAGGAAAAAATAACAATGTGATAACATTGGTATACTGCAGACTAACTTAAAATTTCAGAAGTACACTGCTAAGCAGATGTGCTTGACTTTCTTTACTTTTGTATGTAAATGTTCAGGTTAATCATGTCAATGTATCAATGTAACGCCATAGATGGAGTGCTCTAATCTTGTGAAGGTGCCATCTATGTGTCATTACGGATCTTTACTATAAACATTTTACTAGTATAAACCCACAAAACAGAGAAGTAATCATACTGTTTTATGTTCTTTTGGATTCATCCTTTATGCAACAGCTGGTATTATGCATCTGTGCCCATCAGAGATGTCCTACATTACATGACAGTTCATTTCCTAGGGCAAAAACTGAAAATTTAATTTTGCATGTGCAAACACTTAGCCATCAATGATTCAGATGACACTGGTGACAGTGCATCTTTCTTAGCATTTATGACATTACAGAATGAAGAAAATGCATCTATTGTGTAATTTATTCAGTGGTTCAAAATGTTATTGAAGTATGTTTTAACTAAATGCACATGTGGTGCAGCCTTTGAATCCACATTTACCTTTATGTGGCATAAAACATGTGGTCCTTGTTCTTCTCTATTTTAAACTGAACTAGGCATACCTTTTATAATGTTAATGTTACAATATAATTATGTACTATGGCTGCTAAACATGATAATGTGATGTTTGACAACTGCATTGTCCATATCACTGATTATTGTAAAAAGACACTTCTGTGTGCATCCTGTGAAATAAATAGCACATGTGCAATACCATGAGTTAATAAAAAATATCAAAATAGTAGTTAGGGAAATATGAACAGCACATCAACACAGCATTCAAAACAGGTCTTAACATTGTTTCAGTGGCATATGTTTCTAATGATCCAATTGTATACGGCAGTGGTATATGCTTTGAAGAGCATCACCTCCTGTAAACTCCATATGTCCTTTTTCTAAATATCTGCTATGGACATTGAATATTTAATACATATATTTCCTTCTCAACCATTTTTGTGATTTCTGTCAGGCAAATATAATTGTCTGTCTTGTCTGTCATTGCACACAGGCTGGTTGGTGCACATGAGATCAGATTTATGTGCCAGTTCCTTGCCATCTGTGCAGGGATATTTAGAAAGACAAGGCAAGTGATGATTAAGATTGTGTTCCATTTTGAGCACAGAGACTGTGTGAAAAGGAGTCTGAGATTTTTGTTGGGCTGCCTGTGAAATGTTACATCCTAAGGCCTCTGCAAGATGACTGTACTGGGTCACAGTACAAGACTGAGGCTTAGAACTGCTTAGCCAAGGCTCTCAAAAGTGCAACTAGCATCTCATGCATGTGTAAACAATGCCATCACCATTATAGTGACTTAGTGCAAAAGCTGGGCCACCATAGCTGATGAAAGAAATGCTTTCTGACCCACAACCCACATCAATTGTGTAAGTATAGTGACCCTTAACTAGGCAATTCTACATCATGACTTGGCAAAACAAACAGGTGTTCATTAATTTTATTTCATTCTGTTATGAGTAGCTTCTGCAGAGATCAAAGGAAATAGAGAGGTGCATCAGGAGAGACTGTGACATGCCAGAGAGGCGGTAAGTATGGATGCAGGAATTAATGTTTGCCATTTCATAATAGCAGTTATCGTAAACTAGGTTATTGATTCTCTGGACATAAGTCCATAAATGTTCAGGTAATAGATGAATATGCATAGTCTGCATATATAAATTGTGCTTACCTTAAAGAATAACATGTATAACATTCTTTTAGCCAATGATTCAGCAAAGGCAGATTTCCATGGGTTCAAATCTAAGCAGCAGCAATTAGTCTGTATTACTTAATTAGTTATTATTTTGTACTCAATAACTTAGAATAGCATTTTACTTATTCATATATACATTTCATGAGTAATGCAAAAAACAGCTTTCCTTTACTCACAGTAGTTGCAAAATGTGTACAATATTGTGGAGCTTAAGCTTTACTGTAACAGAAATGCATGGCCTCACATTCATATGTAGAGGTGACAAATCTAAGTATTTATGCAGGAATATGCATTGCTAGGGATATATTAGAATTGCACAGGATCATAGGTGTTTACTAGGCTAATGACACAACTGTTTTTTTAAGCCTAGCCATGCATCCTAAATCTCTGACAAGTTCTGATACCCTTGATAAGTGTAAGCATGGGCCTGGAAGATAAACCATTTACAGGTTAAGTCCAAAAGAGACATAGTTGCCAAACCAGGGATGAATCTGTTTTGAGTGTCCTGTATGTCTACATCTGCTCTCTAACTTACCCTACATACCTACCCCTCCTATTCCTGAATACCTTACCTATATTTATCCCTCTTAACAAAAAAGGAAACGGGCACTTGATTTGGTCCAGTTGGTCACACAACTTTATTACTCTGTTGTGATGTATCCTTTATGATGTAATTATCAAATTTAAAAGGTGAGATTACTTCCAGCTAAAATAGGACTTCATCTGTGGTGTTCTCAGGTAATGCTCAGGTCTGGAGTACGTTGAGTAATATTTGGCAGATGTTTGATTCCAGCATTGTTTTCATTCTCATAACATTTTACATGGTGAAGTTGTGGATACATATGTTAGCCCTGCCCCACTCTTCTGGTTACTTCTTAATTTCTCTACCAGTATCATTTCCTTTGCTTGCTCCCTAATTTCAATACTGTACTGTAAACAGAATTCCAAAGTTTAACTAATGCCAAACATAAGACTCACACACTACACACATGACCAGAAATGGCTTAGAAACATAAATGTCTCTGTCTTTACTTATCATTTGCTTGGCACTTAACATTGAGCAGCAAAGGCCACTGCTAGTTCTCATTCTAAATTAAAAAAAAAAAAATCAAAAAATAATTTTGCATATGCTAATACTTTTCCATCAGTTATGCAAATGACCTTGCCAGTAGTGTGCTTCAGTCACTGTGATAGAAAGAAAGTAATGTTAGTGTCCTCTATTAGTTGTATATTATGGTTCATTGGCTTAATGTGTTTAAGACATAAGGACTCCATTATAATGCAGTCGGAGTACTTCCATATGTAAAAGACTGTAGCACTGTCTCACATTACTCCATCTGTTGTGGTCCAGTAAACTGGTAGATCTACAAGCATAATTGAAGAGTAGAATTAATGAGTGCAGTATACATGTTTTGCATGACTGACTTCTAATTACCTTATACACTCTGCACACATCAGAGGTACTTGTCAATAATGCACACATAAATAAAAGACTTGCATTCAATGATCTGGATATGAATGGTCAGGACTGTATGGGTGACACTCCACTGATTGTGACTTTCTGTCATCCATCACATAACTGTCCAATACATCTTAATGTGACACACATATAGTAGACTCTCTAACACAAGTAATGTGAATTATGTGATGTATGAATTCTTGCAAAAGAATGTTGTGAGTTGTGATTAAAACAGTGACTTTGTATGTCTTTTTGTCTCTCAGTTATAACACAGTGCCCATTCCCTGAAACATATTGTGAGCTACAAGTTTGTGCTGTGTGATAGCTGATATGTCTTCTTCTATGGCATCAGCAGATAACGCATCAACCTATAGAATGTGGACTTGGATAGGCAGATGTTCAACTCTAGCAATGTATAGCTTATATTAGTGCACTAATACTAGTGATGTGTGCAATTCTGCATAGTGGAAATGTTTACCCAGGGAGAGAGTTCGTCTTAGCTTTGCACTCCCTTTTGGGTCAAACCCATGCATTGCAACACAGTGATGAAGTCATCCCTTTAAATGTGTACTGTCTGATAATAATACAACTGCTTCTGTGGTGTGAGCAGTTAATACACTGGTCTATATAATGTGGACCTAGATAGGCAGGTGTTCAAATCCGTCAATGTCTAACTAATATGAGTGTGTCTGAACACTGTGGCAGGTATGATTGGCTTATCCAACAAATGTGATGTATACACTGTCACTTAGCTCTAACATTTGCACAGGGTGAGGGTTACCCCAAATCTTGCAGTCCCCTTTAGGTCAAGCATAATCCTTGCAGCACAATGAAGACATCATCTCTTCATATTTGTGCTGTCTAACTTTTGCACTAAGACTTCTGTGATATGAGCAGCTGATACACAGTTCTATAGATTGTGGACTTAAGACAGGTGTTTGATTCCAGCAAGGTGTGACTACTGTAGTTGTATTACAACAGAATGATAGGAATGGCTTAATCAACTGATGTGATATGTATGATTCAACCTGGGTAAAAATGATATGGCTCCTGGATTGTGATCCCTTCAACCACCTTTTAGGTAAGTCATATGACTTCTGACATGACACTAAAGTCATCAAATGTGTGTTTTCTGATGTCTCTGCTATGCCTTCTCCTGTGGCATGAGTAGTTAATACATGGTATTCTACAGTGTGGACTTAGATAGGCAAGCATTTGAATCTAGCAATGGCTAATGATTGTGGTTATATAATGGGTAACTAATAAGTTAAAATGGCTTAATCAACAGCTGTGATGTGGATAATTCAGCCTAAGGGTAACAGCAGAATGATAGCTGGCAAAGTCTTAATCAACCATCATGATGTGGATAATTCAACCTGGAGTAAAACCTACATGGCTATAAGATTTTGATCCTTCCAACCTTTTTATATGAGCCATATGGATACAAAAACAACACTGAAGTCATCCTTTCATGTGTGTGCTTTCTGTTAACTAAGTTTACAACTTCTTCTGTGGCATCAGCTGTTTGTGAACCTATACTGGCAAGAGTTCAAATCTGGCAATATGTATATACTTAATATAAGACAATACTGATAGACAGTACTGGTTTACTCAACAGATGCTACTAGATAGGACCTGTGTATGATATTTTTATGCAATTTGGATGGATGGGTGATCTTCATCCAGTAATTTTCTGTACTTCCTTATGAACATGTGCAGTATAATGACATATATATTGTATTTTCCATTGCACAGTGGTTAACACAGAACACCTTAAGTAATCAAGTGTGGGGAATAGTTATTATTTGACAATTTTGTGGCAAAAACTGCAGATAATTTGCTTCCGGCAGCATGGATCTGCTGACTGCTGTCCAATGGAAGTAGCAGCTGATGCATAGAGGACACCAATAATGTTACAGGACAGTCTACAACTGCTGTATGCAAACTCTTGCAGTTTCCACACTTCACTAACAGCGTACATGATGATGTTGCTACTGTCTATGAGCTATGTTGCTTGTAGTGCTCCAGGTAGTAAGATTTGATGCACAGTGCTCAATTCAGTTGACATTTTCAACATATTAAAAATCTTTTAGAAGTGTACTTTGTCATGTTGTGTTAACTTTGTATGTGTAGCAGTAGCAGATAATACACACATGATATGGTGCTTTCAAAGGTATGCTCTAATAACAATACTTTGAAACAATCCATGCAACAGCTGTCCTTACACAATAAGGACATCAGGCATACCTGTGTTGTAATCACTTTTCCTAGGAAGTAACTGTCAGAATGTACTTGCTGTCATACTTTTAATCTCTCCAGAGGTACGCATTCACATACATACACACATGCAATAGTTGTTAATGGACTGCCTCCACATAACTTCTGTCTGGAAAGATTTCCATCTGAGTAAGGTTTTCCTGACATGCCACACATCACCCATGCGCATACATCTCATCTGTTATACTTTACAAGTCTGCAAAAATGTTTAGTGCATCACAGTGTTTTATTTACTTTCTGTTCAACATGATAGTTTTGTTTCCCTTGCATATTGATGTTGATTGCACTTCATAAAATGATTTCCATGTGTACTCCATCTCACTTCATAACCTTCACAACATGCATGTTACTGCCACTACTGTTATTGAATCCAATTTCAATACTTGTAAGGGCAGTGTCTCCAGGATCTCCTTAATTTTCTAAATTTATCCACACATTTCTGTATGTGCTTTTCCATTATTCCTGCATTAGGAGTTTGATATAAATGGCCATGAGAATTAGTAAACTTTTGTTAATTGCAATTCTTTTGAGACAACACAGTTTTCCATTTGCACATTTACTGACTATGTTATCTTTCTTAATGTATATGACAAGGAAAGTGAAGTTACTACATGTTTATTATTGCAGACAGTGCAATGTCAAATAGTATTGACCTTCCATGTCCACTTGTTTTTAGGCTTCTTCCTCCTTTTTTGTATTCCTAATTAACCTACCTGTTATTGCGCTATGCCCCTCCACTTGGTTACAGATCTCAGGTTTGTGAACAATCCATTGTTTACATCATGTACACAATTCCTGCCTAACCTCAGTGTAGCCACAAACCTGTGTTTTGAGCTCCTGCAGAGGCTGGTTGCATGCAGAGCACTGTAACTTATTGCGTATTTTAGTAGCACTGCTAGTTATCATGCACAGCTGGCCAATCATGTTAGCTCCAGGGCAAAGTGTACACAACATTAATGAGTATCTGGGAAAGTCTCTTTCACTACTGACTTTTCTTTTAATCCTAAAAGGTTGATTAAAGTTTTACTTTCACAAATGGATTAAAATGTCAAATTAACACATCCTATTAGTAATAAAGAATCAGACAGATTATAATTAAATCAGTTATCTTGAGTAACCTAAGATTAATTTCATATTAGTTTAAATATACATTTACCTACAATAGGATACTTGGCAATATATGGTAACTATCAACTGTGAAAGTTCAAATTTAGACAAGAAAATATACATTTTCAGCACTTTGAAAGCTCCAATATCGGGGTTGAATCAGAATTGTTATTGCAAGGTGTATAGATGGTGTAAAGCTTGCGATAAGATTTTCATATTCAGAGACAACCATACTATGATGTTTTAGCAAGGCCGTGCAGTTCTGCAGTGAGCTGCATCTATGGTTATGCTAGATATTAAAGAGGCATTCTGAGAGAGAGAGAGAGAGAGAGAGAGAGAGAGAGAGAGAGAGAGAGAAATGCTAATTAGCCACAAGCTGACCTGCATAGCTGTCAGTGGTATGCCATTCATGCAACTAAGTATTCAGAGAATCACTCGGCTGCAAAATGTAACACAACCACACATAGCACAAGCTTGTGTTCAACAAAACTAAGTGATGCACACAAGTATAGTCTAGGTGCACAGCCCAACCACAAAAATTAACAAAAAAAATTGCCAGAGCCAGCACACAATTTCTGATGCAACGATTTTATTTTCACATACCGGTTTTGGCTACTTAAGCCTTCATCTTCTTTTTTGTTCTTCTTTTTCTTTCAGCTGTTGCCGTTAGGGGTCGCCACAGTGGATCATCTGTTTCCATTTCTTCCTGTCCTCTGCATCTTTCTCTATCACACCAACCGCCTGCATGTCTTCTCTCACCACATCTATAAACCTTAACTTAGGCCTTCCTGTTTTCCTGTTACCTGGCAGCTTCATCCTTAGCATCCTTTTCCCAATATACCAAGGATCCCTCCTCAGCACATGTCCAAACCAACATAATCTCACCTCTCTGGCTTTGTCTCCAAACCATCCAGCCTGGGCTGACCCTCTAATATACTTGGTCCTAATCCTATCCACCCTCATCACACCCAGTGCAAGTCTTAACATCTTTAACTCTGCCACATCCAGCTCTAACTCCTGCCTTTTTGTCAGTGCCACTGTCTCTAACCCATATTACATATCTGGTCTCACTACCCTCTTGTAGCGCTTCCCTTTCACTCTTACTGGTACTCATCTGTCACAAATCACTCCTGACACTGTTCTCTACCCACTCCATCCTGCCTGTACTTTCTTCTTCACCTCTCTTCCACACTCGCCATTACTCTTAACTGTTGATCCCAAGTATTTAAACTCATCCACCTTCCCCAACTCTACTGCATCCTCACTGTTCCTCTATTCTCCTTCTCATTCACACACATATATTCTGTCTTAGTCCTGCTGACCTTCATTCCTCTCCTCTCTAGAGCATATCTCCACCTCTCCAGGGTCTCCTCAACCTGCTCCCTACTCTCAGTACAGATCACAATGACATCTGAAAACATCATAGTCCACAGGGACTCCTGTCTGATCTTGTCTGTCAACCTGTCCATCAATATTGCAAATAAGAAAGGGCTCAGAGCTGATCCTTGATGTAATCCCACCTTCACTTTAAATGCATCCGTCACTCTCACCACTGTCACACTACCCTTGTACATATCCTGTACCACTCTTACATACTTCTCTGCCACTCCTGACTTCCTCATACAATATCACAACTCCTCTCTGGGCACCCTGTCATATGCTTTCTCTAAGTCCACAAAGACACAATGCAACTCCTTCTGACCTTCTCTGTACTTCTCCATCAACACTCTCAGAGCAAACATCACATATGTAGTGCTCTTTCCTGGCATAAAACCATACTGCTGATCACTAATCATCACTTACCTTCTTAACCTAGGTTCCACTACTCTTTCCCATAACTTCATGCTGTGACTAATCAGTTTTATCCCTCTGTAGTTACTACAGCTCTGCACATCACCCTTTTTTCAAAAAATTGGTACCAAAACACTTTTTCTCCACTCCTCAGGCATCCTCTCACTTTCCAAAATTTCATTAAACACTCTGGTTAAAAACTCCACTGCCATTTCTCCTAAACACTTCCATGCTTCCACAGGTATGTTATCTAGACTAACAGCCTTTCCATTCTTCATCCTCTTCATAGCTATCCTTGCTTCCTCCTTGCTAATCAATTGCACTTCCTGATTCACTATCCCCGTATCATCCAACCTTCTCTCTCTCTCATTCTCTTCATTCATCAGCCTTCATCAGTGCAAAAAAACATAGTTACATCAACCCATAAATGCTTCCTGCTGTATTCCGATTGGCCATTCACAAACAATCATTCAAGCCAACTATATCACCCAATCAGTTATTACAATTACCAAACATCTTTACCTTAAAAACCTTACAGGTGTTGGAAGATAAAAAATACTCTGTTTTACTGACATATTCACAACTATTGCAATGTCCACAAGGTTGGCATCCCTTGATCAATTGTCCACTTAATGTTAATCGTCCCGACGTTTGACTCACTCTATTGCTCTTTTTATAATGATTGAACCAACCACCCAAAGTTTTCCATGTCTAAATGTGAACAAACATTTAGCTGGTAGAAAGTTCCTTAAATCATCATCCAATAACAAAATGTACCAGTACTTCTGTACAAGATCCATAAAAGATTTTCTATTATTACCAAAATTTGTGATGAGTCTGGGTTGATTTCCAGATGTTATTTGAGCTTATATCTAAGTAATTGTGCTCTATCAACCTCCTTAGTGGAATTAAATGTTCTCACAACATCATAATATATGTATCCTCTATCACACAACCTGTGAATCATATCATCAGCCTCTTTTTTTATATTCTGATTCAGAAGAACAAATTCTTTCAATCTAAGAAACTGAGCCTTGTATATTTCTGACAATATGAGGGGGATGGCAACTATCCACATACAGAAAATTGTTGACTTGAGGAGATTTTCTGAAAACCCGACTGCTAAGTGTCCCATCCAACTCCACATTTAGCAATATATCCAGGAAGGTGATTTGTCTGGGGTCATGATGCACTGTAAATTGTATACCTCACTTGTTATTATTTAAATGTTGTACAAAGTCCAATAAATATGTGACTTCAGACCTCCAGACCAACCAGCAATCATCCAAATACCTCCTTAAGATGTCCATGGCCTCAAGATAGATGTTATGGGAATCATTATAAATAATTTGTTCTTCCACAAAGCCCATGAAAATGTCCATATAAATGTGTGCAAAAGATGCCCCCATAGCAGTACCACTGAGTTGTAAATAACATTTCTCTTTAAAATAAAAAAACATTTTTGTCAACATATGTTAAATGAGACATAATAAAAAAGTATTAAAGCCCAGTCTGTATAATGAGGGTTGGTCCAACCAATACACTAGGGCCATTAAACCAGCTCAATGAGGAATGCTAGTATACAATGCCCTCACATTCATAGTACACAATAACCACCCATGATCCAACTGCATCTCATCAATAATAGTCAAAAACTCAGTCATATCATGAATTCTTGGTCTTATTAGCTCTAACAATGGCTTAAGATAATATGATAAAAATTCAGACAACGGTTTAGTAAGTGAACCATTCCCTGTCACAATAGGTCTACCTGGTCAGTATTCAGCATTTTTATGAATTTTAGGCAGCATATAAAAATGCTGTCTAATAGGATTTTGCACAGTTAACTGGAATAAAATGTCTTTGGAAATTATACCTTCCTCTAAAGCCAATTTAAGAAACTTATCAATCTCCATCTTAAACTTGAGGGTTAGATCCAAATATATTTTTTGGTAAAAATGGTGATCTGACAATTAAGTACTGGCCTCCAAAAAATACATAGTCCAGTCCCATACTACCACCTGACCACCCTTATATGTGGTATTAATCACAACCTGTTTCTTCTCTGCTAACTTCTTCAATGCAATCCATTCCATTTTATTAAAATTATAACCATGAATTCTTGAAAAAGCATTACAATGAAAATGTAAATCCTTCAAAATATTCTGCTGAAAACTGACCACGTATTTATTCATGGGGGTGTAAACTTGGATGAAGTAATTCCCAAATATTTAGTTTCTTTTTTAATTTTTATTGCATCTATTAGTGGTATTAATAACATAAGTTTGGGTGGCCTTAAGGGGAAGATATTAGTATTATTGAGGTTTAATTTGTAGATAGACATGATTGAAAATTGTTCAATTGCAGTTATTATTTTGGTTATGTCTGAGTTTGGTGTAGTGAAGTATATGTTCAGATCATCTGCAAAGGCGGTGAGATATACATTGAAGCTATGTGTTGAGGGGGGATTATGGTATGTGTTTTGTTTAATATAAAGAAACAGGGGTTCTAGATATAGGTTCAATAGAAAGGGTGATAACGGACATCCTTGTCTTGTTCAGTTGTTTATCATAATTCTATTTGACCATATTTTATTTATATATATGGATGTGTATGGCTTGCTATAGAGAATTTGGATGATTTGAATGAAATTGATAGGTCTGTCAAAATAAGGTAATGTTTGAAGTGAAAATTCTAGGTTGACCCTGTCAAATGTCTTGTGGGCATCTACTACCATTGCATAGATATTAATATTTCTCTGATTTGCAAAGGATATTAATGCATCCAATGTTAGAGTGTTGTTGCTGGTCTGTCTTTGTGGTGTATGATTTTGTCTATCAGGTTTTTTAATCTATGTGTGAGTATTGAGGTCAGAATCTTTGTATCTATATTTAAAAGGGAGATAGTCTATAACTATCTGGGTTTTTGGGTCTGCATGTTCTTTTAGTATGAAAATAGTTTTGAAGGCATTGAAGTGAGTATCATTTATGTTGTTATTCATTATATAGGTCAGCACATAGTATAGTAGTTTAGCAATTAGGGGGTGAACGTTTTATAAAACTCTGACGTTTCTGGTCATAGGGCCTTATGTGACTTTAAATGTTTAATTGTTGTGCTTATCTCATTGATGGAAGTAGGTTGCATTAGTTTTTTTTTTGTTGTTGATCTAAATCTAGTTTAGGGAATTTTAGTTTTTGAAGAAAATGCTCTCTATCTTCCTTAGAAGTTTGTAATGTTTGTTCTTCATAGATTTTTGAGTATATTTGTTTGAATACTTTGATAATTTTTTCATTTCTTACAATTTATTTCTGATATATTTGAGGTGGTTTTCTGTTGCGAGATGATTCTGGCCAAGGCTCTGGATGGTATTTGGGCTTCCTCTGTGTAATTAACTAACATTCTTACCTCATAAAATGACAGATTTCTGGTTTCTAACATATAGAGGTCTCTTTGTATTTTTAGGAGATCAACTTCAGTTTAGCTATTAGGGTTATTTAGTAGTTCTCTTTCCAGTTGTTCTATTTTCCCTTTCAATGTATACTCCTCTTTTAGTTGTATTTTTTTATAATTTGCTACTTTTTTGATGAATGTTCCTCTGATTTGTGATTTGGCTGCAGCCCATTCTATGTCTATTGGTACTTGGGATCTGGAGATATTTGCAAGGGCTGTCTTTAATATTTCTTCAACTTTTTTATTACATCTGTTTTAATGAGCAGGTTAGGATTCAATGATCAGTTATGACCTCTATTAGCTAAGTACAGTTTTTTGTCCCAGTAGATAAGTAATGTGACTTTGGAATGATCCGAGAAAAATCTAGTGTGTATAACTGTTGTTGGATCCATGTTAAAGAGTATGTCTGAGATTAAAAAGAAGTCTGTTCTTGGCCACATTTTGTGGCACTGTGAGTAGAATGTGAATTTCCTGGACTTATTCTCGTTATTCCCATATTTAAAAGGGTCATATAGTTTAAAGTCTTGTTTAAGTTCATTTAGAGCTATTGTGGCTTGTTTATTATGTGTTTTAATTGGGTTAGATTTGTCTTTTTCTGGGTTTTGATATGTGTTCCAGTCACCCCCAATTATTAGGTAGCGATCTTTAAATTGGTTTAGAATTGGGTAAAGTAACATAAAAAAGTGATGTTGGTTACTACAGGATTCATATAGATTAAGCACCATTACGGGTTTTGGTAATCCTGGGTTGGTAAATGTTATGTAACACCATTTTCCCTCTTTGTCCACCTTAGTCTCAAGTATCTTGTCTTGGAATTGATTTTTAATTATTATGGCAACCCCAGCACTGTTTGTTTTATCCCCCATTGCTATAATTTGTCTTATCCATTTTTTTCCAATTTCTGTACATTGTTCTGTAGTTAAGTGTGTTTCTTGTATTACTATAAGATTGGCTTTGGTTTTCAGGATAAGATGCAAAAATAGTTTTCTTTTTTCTTTATTTTGGAGTCCTTTACCATTCTACATCTCTATTTCCCACAGTTATTTGTTAAGTATGTTTGTTCTACATGACTTGTATGTTTGGTTTTATGGTCTTTGCATGTGATGTTGATATGTGTTTTTGGAAAGAATCTAACTATTCCCATCCCTACACTATGCCTACCGACTGTACCTATGGACCAGGAATAAAAGGGGGAATAAAGTGAGAAATTAAGTATACTTTTAGTTTCCCTCTGATCTTTGGTTGTGTTTTCTCTTTGTGTGTAGGTTGAAAGCATGTTAGCCCCCTTACATTACTATACACACTACGGACAAAGCTTAACAAACTAATTCCCTAAAAAAACACTGCTGTGAAATGTCCCTAGTCTCTTCCTTAAAACTATTATACAATTATAGTGCTATGGTTACAACACATAACTTATAGCTTTTTAGCATGCAGTTTATTCCTTCTAATAATGCATTTTTAAACATGTTAGTATTCAAATCCTCAGTTAGCTATAACAAGATATACAACAATGTGGCACAGATTTTAAGGCAGACTTGTCTTGTTTACATTTTTCTTTTCCTTATTCTTTTCTTATCTTCCCCTCTCCTTTAAACAGTTTTTCTCCCCTACTTCAGTGCCTGTACAGACTTCTGTGCCAATCTGTAGCAGATTCCAGGAAAAAAAAGTTATTGGCACCTATAATCAGAAGTAGGAAAATGAGAAGTGGAGAAAAAAAATGTTTTCAGGCTTAGCCAGGTATATTTCTGTCAAAGCCTACATATTTAGATTATGTTTATGTTTCCTGCAGTCAAATATTTTTATTTGTGTGTTCTTGTATTTTTCTTTTCTAAAATGCATTTACAGTTTATCTTTATTCAGGTCAAATATCATTATTTCTGTCATACATCCTTAAGATAGTCTGGTTCTGACAGTCTCTCATGTAGTAATAAAGTCTGGATTGTTCATGATAAGTCTTAGTAAGAGATTCACAGTCTTATTGGTTGTTTTGGTAAAATCATACCTTATTCTTCAGATTCTTGCTTTGCAGGTTTCTGGTCATCTTTCAGTCTGGTTTACCATATCTTGTTTAGGTCAATTTATGGGTGTCTATGGCAAGATTAACTTCTTAAGCTTGCTTCATCTTTATTTAGTTTGTAGTGGAGCCCTTGAGGTTGAAGGGGGAATGATTATGCATACCAGAGTCCCAGGAGATGGTTCCTTCCTATAAATCACACATTGGAACAGTAGTTGAATTTTGGTTGCTACCTGTTTTTCTGTTCCCTTTCCTGTGCTCCTCATGGCTGCATTCATTGATTTAAGGGCCTAGGCAGTAAGGGGAAGCTCTTAGGGTTGAATCTCATCCAAATATGTTGCAATTCAGTCTGTTTTTCACTCAAGGGATGCCTGCAATTTTTTTGTTGTTTTATTTAATTTCTGGAGGTGGAATCTGCTTGAAAACAGATAGAAAATTCTCTTTTGCCTCTTTGGGGTTAGCAACCATGTATTTAACCTCTTTAACATTGAAAATTAGTTGATTTGGATATTTCACCTGGAATTTGATTTTCTTTTCTATCAGAAACCTGCAATATGGAGACAGAAGTTGCTTTGCTTGCCTTATCTTTATAGGAAGGTCATGAGCAAAGGAAATTGTATTACTATTCCAGGTGAGTGCACCTTTCTTCCTGGCTTCAAATAGGATTTTATTTACATCTTGGTAGTTTAATATTTTAATATAAACAGGTCTTGGTCTCAGTGATGATTGTGCTTCTCTGACAGCTCTGTGGGCTCTCTCTATTATCACTTGCTGAGTTTCTTCAGGGTCATCCAGCAGGGATTTTATTATGAGTTTGATAGCTGGCATTAGATTATTATGTGACAGTTTCAGGGATTCCTCTGATGATAATGTTGTTTCTTCATGACCTTTCCTCAAGGTCTGTTAATTTTGTTTGTAGACTTTTCAGATCTTTGTCATGGGAATCAGTTTTTTGAGTCTATTTTTATTTCATTTTCTAGTATTTTTGCCTCAGATTTTTCCATTTTAGTATTTGCTTAAATGAATCACCAAATGTTTGAAATTGTAAAGATAGTTCCAGTATTGCTTGCTGAATCGGTAATAAAACAGTTTTAATGTCTTCCAGGTTAGCTGGCTGGTCTGCCTTGTTTTGCCTGTAGATTTAGTATTGTCTGATTGTTTATTTGTCCTTAGTCTTTTTGGAGATGTATCTTTATCTGGTGAAGCTAGTACCAAGAATTTGGCTTTAGTTGTTACGGTGTCCATATTATTTTCTTCTTTTGACATCCTGCTGCTTGGTACTTTTTCTGACTTTGTATATGAGTGCAGGGCCTTAGTATCACATGGCTTCAGTTGTTTCTAAGATCTTCGATAATCCTGTTGTTTTTAAAAGGAATCTGGTGCTATTTTTTCTTCCTCTGATTGCTGTTTGTTATCTGGAATAGATGCTCAGTCTTACTTCTGCGTTTTTTATTCTGTGATGCCTTCTGGGTTTATTTTAATCCAAAGTATTTCAGAGAGCTAGGTGTTAGCAGTGCTCACAGAACAGCGGCCATCATGAACTCATGACCAGATTCTTAATAAGAGAGTTCACCTGTCGATTATATTTGCCTTGCTGCTCAAATTGTTTAACAGTTTGAAATATGGTTTCAAAATATCAACCAAACCATTTATTTTTCTATCATAAAACTTCATGAGGATTTTTACAAAAAGCATCAAGGCCTGTTGCTGTGTCTCTTGCCATTCTTGCAATAAGTGTTCCTCCAGCCCTTTTACAAAAGGTTGCAAATGGACCTGAAGGCCCTAAAATCATTCATAAAATATGCTTTAAAAAGTCACCCATGCCAAACATTAACCCGTAATTTATTAACATTGTCAAAAATCAATTTGAACTACTCAGCACAAGTGGCAGAAGTTGAAACAGCACCTGTTTTGTCCCACTCTTGATTGGAACAGAAAAACACAGCAGTGTCATCTCTATCCACTATTAATCCACTCAGCAGCTCCGATAGAGCCATATTCCCCGATCAGATACAATTAAATGCTGAAACAAGCACAGAAAGAGACTGGAAATCCAAGTAAGTCTTCTGTATGTGATAGCATTCTCCAAATCTGGTGTTTCAATGTTCTATCGGATCATACAACCTTTCGGGACTAAACAGGGTGAATACCAAACGGGCTGTTCACATGAGCTCTTTACAAATCAGTGCAAAACCAAACGAAAACCCACTGGATAAACGTCCCGTCACTCACAAAAACAATACATAAATTAGCCAAATCCTCTGAGAGAAGGGACGACCAAGGCAGCATAAAACATAAAACAAAAAATCAAAGCTCCAGAGAAACTAAGGTTCAATGAACACTGTGTTTATTGATAGGTAAGCGCTTTCACAAAAAATTGCTTCATCAGACCTTCCACACACAATAAAAAACAAGGTCCATATATACTGAATTGAAAATTTAAACTCTCCAATCAAAATCACAGTAAATAACATGACATCATAAAAGCTACATAAATTTAAAAAGAAATACATCTATTCAGTTCCCTGTCATACAAACCTACAAATCAACTATAAATAACTATACAATAGCGTAGACAAAAAATAAAAATAAAAGAGAAAGTAAAAACAGACTATCTTAAAAATCTACTCTAAAACATGCTAAAATGCATATTATGAGTCATTTGGGTATCCTCCTTTTCTTAAGTAGGGGCTTAATGGTAGCATGTTCATTAAGACCCCTACCTCTATCAGCTCTAAGGATGATCATCCAATTGTTCTCCTTATACTCAGTATGATTGCAAATATCACCTTTTCTTATTGTGGGGATAACAACATCAATAACCCTAAAACTAAATGTATGTCCTTCACCATAATTAGTGACATGCTTAGATAGGGCATTGTGCTCAGCACCTCTGCGTATACAATAAACATGTTCCCTCATACGCTCTCTCAGTGATCTAGTCGTCTTTCCTACATAGAATGATGCACATAACGTGCACTCTGCTAAATAGACCACATTTGTTGTTCTACAATCAGCATTTACCCTGAACACAAACCTTCTTTTAAGGTCAGGATGATCAAAAAAGCCAGAGTTGTTAATAAGCCCACAAAAATTACACTTGCCACATGGTAGTGTAATACCAACCTCAACTGAGTTACTGGATCTATCATTCCCATTGCATAACAACCTCTTCAGGTTCTTCGTATTCCTATAACGAAAAGAGGGATTATCACCAACTATGCTACCAATCTCAGGATCCACCTGTAAGATAGACCAGTGTAGTTTAAAAATCTCCCTAAGTGCTTGATGGTCTCTAGTAAAAAACAGGGGTACTTTGACCTGTTTGATCAACTTATTGGAGCCACACGACTCACCTTCTACTCTTGGACCATAGTATGGTGCTGCTGCACCATCTCTAAGTAAATCCAAATCTGACCAACATTTAAGAATTTCAGTTTGATTATAACCTCTCTGTAAAAACCTATGTTCAAGTTGTACCTTCTCCAGTTGAAAACCTTCTGGCGTGGGGTTCAATCTCGATGCTCTAATACCTTGACCACGAATAAGGTTGCGGAAAACATAATTAGGGTGCATAGTACTCCTGCATAACAGTGTGTTCCTAAAACAAGTTTTACGGAACACACCTGTATTAATCATAGAGCCCTGTAATTTCTCTTTAAATAACTCCAAGTATTCAATTCGAGTCTTCGAAGAAGACATTGTAAACTTCAAAAAATCACAAAGTTCATTCATATTATTAAAAAAGTTTGCCAAATCAGAACTAGTACCCCTCCACAGGAGAAACAAGTCATCGACAAAACATCGACAGAATAAGATATTTGTGTCAAATTCTTTCATCTTAAATAAGACTATGTTCTCCCAGTGAGCCAGAAACATATTGGTCGTTGAACCTTAGTTTCTCTGGAGCTTTGATTTTTTATTTTATGTTTTATGCTGCCTTGGTCGTCCCTTCTTTCAGAGGATTTGGCTAATTTCTTTACAAATCAGACTTCTATATCAGAAAGCACTTAAAAGCCAATTTCAAAAGCCAGCAACATAAGAAACAATCATCTTAGATACTTGACATATGACATTAGTGTATTTTACACACCATTTACATATACAGCTGGATTTTGCAGTATTCAAACACGTTCCACGAAGGACCAACAAACGCAAACACTTATAAATCCAACAAAACCAACTGATACAAGCAAGTCTGGTCTAAATGCATGGCCCAACCACAATGATTCAAAAAAGCATCAGAGCCAGCACGCAATCTCAGATGCAGCAATTCTATTTTCACATACTGGTTTCGGCAACTTAAGCCTTCGTCAGTGCAAAAAACACAGTTACATCAACCCATAGATACTTCCTGCTATATTCTGATTGGTTATTCAGAAACAATCATTCAACCCTGGAGAAAATAACCCTCAACTTGATAATCCAATCCTTTTCTTTTTGGTCCAGTAACCTATACTACCCTCCTTTGTTGTTCCTATCCAAACTAATTTTATCAATAATTGTAAAACGGAACATAGCCATATTGTGTTTTAAAGTATGTTTATATAGGGCATTCTGCGAGAGAGCCAAATGCTAATTAGCCACAAGCTGTCCTGCGGAACTGCCTGTGGTATGGCATTCATGTAACTAAGTATTCAGAGAATCACTCAGCTGCAAAATGTAGCACAACCACTCATGGCACAAGCTTGTGTTCATCCATCGCAATTGAGGTAAATGTCAAGAAATTCAGTGAACAAGTAGTTTTGGGGGTTTGTGTGCATGTGTATATGTGAGTGGCTGCATGTGTCAGTGTATGCCTGGGGAGTCGCAGTGGGGGGTTAGTTGGGGGATAAGTTTGTGTGTGTGTGTGTGTGTGTGTGTGTGTGTGTGTGTGTGTGTGTGTGTGTGTGTGTGTGTGTGTGTGTGTGTGTGTATTTGGGTGATTAGGTGAGCGTGTCTGTCTGTGAGTTTGATCAGGTGGAAGGGGTTGTGTTTGGCAGGAGGTGTGGGGGCTGTCATACCTCCACATTCCCCTACACTAACGAACAAATCCTACAACACTGGTTTCACGGGGGACACTAGCCAACAGGGATATCCCCTGAACATCACATCTTAATGGGACTTAAGTTTGAGAAAAACACTAGATATCTTGAATAATACTCACGTTACATAGAAGTGAGTTGGAGAAAACATTAGAAACCAGTGATAACTTTTTAATTTCATACCTTAATGGAACTTTAGAAAGATATGAATCAGGGGGCCAGGAGACACCAAGGATACTCTATATAGCATGCCATAAAGGCAGTAATACAGATTCAAACCCATTACCTTCCAACATCACACAAAGGAAATTAGTTCTCTGCAACACCACTAGTCTCCAGAGAGTGCTGAAAATATTAATTGTTTAAAAATAAGTAAAGTAAAACAAGGAACAATTTATAAACCATGCACCCTTGAGAGCTATATCACTAACCCGCTATGCAAACTAAGCAGTTAGTGTGACCGGCACTATTTTATATTTTAATAAATATGAACTCTAATGTCTGGCATGACTGAAACAGTCCATGAATTATGAGGGAAAGGCAATCTATAAGAGGCAACAGCAGCAGTGTGCCCTTGTAGGAAGAGGGTTTCTGTAAAATGGCAGAGGAACACTAGATAATACCAGGAATAATTTTTTACACTAGGATATGGACTCATTTAAAAAGATAAAAGCACAAGAGGTCTAATATCACCATGCATTTTGCTAACAATCAGAAGAATGAAACTCAAATGTCTGGTATTATTAACTGGCTGTATGGATCCTTGATTTATGAGGGCAGGGGCAAAAAGCAAGAAGAGACATCAGGGACATTCTGCCAACTCAGCAACAAGTAGCACGCATGCTGTGTGTGTGTGTGTGTGTGTGTGTGTGTGTGTGTGTGTGTGTATGCATGCGTGCGTGTGTGCGTGTGTGATTGTGTGCGTGTGTGTATGTGTGTGTGTGCGTGTGTGTGTGTGTGTGTGTGTGTGTGTGTGTGTGTGTGCGTGTGTGTGCGGGTGTGTGCGTGTGTGTGTGTATGTGTGTTTGTGAGAATGAACAAGGGGAGTTGCCTGTATAAACATAATGCATGGGCTGCCAGTGTTAACTATTACAGAAAAGTGCTGATCAGCACATGCTAAAATTAACAACAATTTAGACATATGCAAATTAGCCAATAATGAGGTCTTTCCTCATTGTGGTTAATGTTTTCTAAGATGTAAATTACAGCATTGTGGAAACAGACCCTTTTATCACAGATCTTAGCTGGTGTTCCTACTGAATCCTTGGCTTGATTCGAAGTGAATTATTTTTACTCTGTTCTCATATCATAATGAGAGTAAGGGACAAACACCACTTCCCAGCATTCAATGTTTTCACTGTATCAACTGTCCTTCTGACCAGACCATAGCCGGCCTTAGGCATAGGCCAACTAGGTGGCTGCCTAGAGTGCCCTTCTAGCAGGGGCGCTTTTCCAGTATTTATCTGGTGTAGATAGATCAGGATGGGGGCACTGGATGGTGTGGTGGGGGGGTACCATGGAGCCCTTTTGCCTAGGGCACCAGTTGACCTAAGGCCGCTCCTGGACCAGACTACATTTGTGTGATACTTATAATCAGTATTAGTAATGAAACATTGCAGTTCAAAATATTCTGAATTTTAAAACGAGATTTTGTCATTGAATATTTACAGTTCTAATCTTCTAAACTTCATAAAATTGTCATAGACTCACAAAATTTGTACTGTCTATGGTTTAGAGGAAGGGAATAAGTGTGAACATAAAGACAGTTATAGAAATACAACTACAAAGAAATAGGAAAGATTTTTAAAAGCAATTACAATATATCCATTGAAAAGTTGTATAGTTTTATAAGAAAGTTAACCATTTTCAAAGCAATTACAATGCGATACCTCCATTAGATAGCAGTTTTATGATAATGGAGACATAAGAATGATTTTTGATTTCAGATGAAAGACTATTAAAGGCAGCGGGGGCTATTTTTCCTGAAGGTTTATTCAGTATCAGATACACTGTAAAATTCTCACCTGTATGGTATAAGAGCTTAACTCTTGTGAATGAATGCAACAGGAAAATGTTTTAGTTTCAGTTTATATACTAAAGGTGGACATTAGTAATTATGATGGAAAAGAGCTGGGGCAAGATCGCTTTGTCTATTATCAGTAAATAGGCCTAAAATGTAATTCCAGTATTTTTATGAGGCTTGCAATCAGTAAGATACATGTTAGCTTTATTTCCAGATATGGTGTATGCCAGTCTTCATCCTTCCTAAATTTGTTTGGATTAATGCTATCCTCTTGTTGAATTTTGGCCACCTATCCCACAAAATATTGGTATGACTTACTTTAATAAAATATTTTCCCATAAATACCTTTAGACATTTATATCTTGTATTTAGACTCACTTAACTTTTCTTGGGAGTTGCAAGTTTGTGTAGTTCTGAGTTAGGTATCCCACTGTTTCTTTTTTCTCTTACTCATAGACTTTTCGTGCTACAGGAAAATATGTTTATGCAAGCAGTCCTTTGTTTGAAATTTTAACTATCAACAACCATGAAAAGTTGCATAATGCCTATGACCTCCTACCTTGCTGTGATTTTTTTTCAGATTCAGGTTTTCTGATTTTTTCTTCTCTTCATCAAATGTGGTTTCCATGAATTAGGTTTTGACAAATCTTTCTCACTCAGTCAATAACTAATTCCATGACAAAAGTATTGAAAAGTATTATGGACATCAGTTTTCAGCCTTCCTGTTTATATGAAAAAACATCACTTAGACTTTAGTTTGATTTTCTCTTACTATGTCTGACATATCTACTCAAGCATAACACCTGATTTTCCTGCTACTAATATTCATTTGATCTCACATATCAATACAGAATAATTTCTCAGGTATCTTCTTCAATGACATGAAAAGCAGAAAGATCTTGGAGTTTTGGAGATTTTCAAGCCTGACTATCCCAGTATACAATTGGTGTGCAAGTGGTCCTGAAGATGTAACTGATTCAAATGTTGTGGACAAAAGAAGCCTGTTTAGAGTTACCATATATATGGATTGACCAGGTCAGAAAAGAAGCATGGAAGATTTAGCATGAGAATTTGTTTATTTACTAATGCATGCATGCATGTATATATGTATTTATTTATTTATTGCTATTGTTTACCAGGAAAGCCCATCTGGGCAAAGGACCCATTTACAACTGAGGAAAAGTTCTAACATACAAACAACTGTAAAAGACAAGAGTGACACTAACATTTGAAAGGCTATAATATACAATAGTCTTTATAAAACTTTTCAAAAGGAGCAAACTGCATTTCAAATTTGGTAAAGTATACAGGCAGTCATATTGTTGCCATTTTCAACAGAAAGCAATATGTCTGACAAGAGGTAGTGGTGAGAGAGCTGGAGTTGATAAACAGAAGACAAGGCTAGTAGAATTCAAACCTAGATCATTTGCATTCACTTTCTAGCTACCTTATAAGAAAGGGTGCAGAATTTTCTTCATTATTTTGACAATAAAATTTGAAAAATTAGGAAATTGCTTAGATTTTTTTGAAGAGCTCATAAATTCAACTTTTCATCATTATGCCTTTAAAATATGTTGAAACAGAGATCTATCCTTCTTCAATCTGGGGTCTTTATTATTGGAGACTTTAAAATACACACTGCTAGTAAGCTAGTTGAATAAACTGCTGTAACTTTCAGTTAATGCATTTCCATTTAATAATTAACCTGTCTTCAAGTACTGATGGAAAATAAGTGCATCGCATACGATGGACTAAATACTAAGTCATTCATTCCATCACAATGGGGAGCTAGTCAATCTGCAGAACAAATTCATTTCAAATGACATTTGCTTGAGTACTAATGGCTGAAAATGACTTCTGCAGTGAGATTTCACTTTTCCTCTTTATGGTGTGATGTCAGAATTGGTCTATATAAGTTGGGAGTATATCTCCCACATTGGGGGCACAGGAGTGTTTGCCCAACTACAAATATAAAATTATTTTCTGTTCACTGAAAGTAGTTCCTGGTCATTAAAATTTGATGAAATATCATTCACAAAGAGTGCATTCGGCACATTATATGATTTCCATAAATGGTCCTCTTATTAAACTGTGCTGTGAGTATTCAAGAGTAACACTGAAAAATGACTTCTAAAAGTAATAGTTAAGAATATAAAGAATCTCTACTCCCATGCCTTTAAAAACTACCGATGAGAAATGAATGGATCACATTAAACTCATTCTCAGTACTTAACAAACATCTTCCCACAACAAATATGTTTAACAGCAGCTCATGACAATGGAAAAATCTGTTAAACAAGCAATTAAAAATGTTTATTTCTCTGGAAGATTTGCAGAATTGCAAATATATAAGGAAAAAGCATACCACTCTAGTCAGAGAAGACACGAAGGAATGCTTTGATGATGTGCAGGCCTTTACTCTGCTCATACCCAAACTTCTAGAAAAAAAAAAGGGTACACATATTTAGTACCAATATCTCTTCTTAGATGAAACCACCTTTTATGGTTCATCTCTTATTACCAGTTTAGATTAATTCAGTATTAAGTAAGGATAACAGTAATCTTAGGTATGTAAGTATTTGTAGTAGTTTCTTTAATTCTGATGGCTACTTCTCCACCTGTGACCAATCCTAACCATATTTTTCTTCAGGTCTTCCTGTGTAAGGCAATGAAAGCTGCTATTCATGAAAGGTTCTCTATTAAGTAAGCGATTGCTTAATGTAGTGAACACTGTTTAATCGACAGCTAAATGTCGAAACGGAAAAATCCTGAAGGCACAGAATGGCGATTTTTTTTTCCCAGGGAAAAATCACTGGGCCATTTTTGGGACTTTGCCATTTTCTCCACAGTGGTGCGATCTCAGAGTTGGTATATTTAAGTAACAGGGTGGGGGGGCAAAGCCTCCCACTTTATTTTGTGTTTTTTTTTTTTTTTTTTTTTTTTTTTTTTGCGGACCAGCAATTTTTTTCTCCCTGGGGAAAAAAAATCGCTGTTCCATTTGTTCGGAATTTTGTATACAACATGGAGAGGAACAGAAACAAAAAGCCGACTCAATAAAAGTATTAGCGCTTTCGTCTACTGAATTTTAAATGAACTTCAGATGATCTGAAAAAGTTCATTTAAAATTTAACATTTAAAATTTGGTGGATGAAAGTGCTAATACTTTTATTGAGTCAGCTTTTGCTTCTGTTTCTCTCCATGTTGTCTATATTTATCAGTTTGCTTCTTGTTTTTATTTGTTCAGAATTTGTGTTTTAATTTTTTTGGGGTCAATTATACAGCATTCGCTATTTTAAGCATTCACTGTTATAATATAGACCCTTCATGAAAGGAGATACATGATAGCACCCAGCATCATATGGTATCTATAATCACACCTTCTCTTTGCAGTATATTATCTTGATTTATCAGTAAGGATATTTACAGCAAAATTCTAGTAGCAAGGTAAACTCTAATCCTATGAAGAGAGGTCCTTATTTTGTTGCATGGTGCTCTATCCCACCTCACTCGTGTGACATATACATCCATTGCACAAATTATCCCACTTGGCAAAGTTCCTAAAGAAGATGGTACAAAAACATTACATACTTCTCTCTGTATCTCTCTCTTCATTTAATAGAATAGACTAGAAGAGGTCAGCTCAACTCACAAACACACAAAACCCTCTACAGTCAGTTGTGATGATTGTGTTATTGGATTGTACAAGTGAATAAAAATCAGTCATACTACATTCCATACTTAGTAAACCTGAGACAGAAAAAACAGTTTAGAATGCCATCAAGTGCCTTCATATCAGCATACTAGCCCTGTACTCTATGAATTAATTATATGTGCAAAAGGCTTATGGAAGCGAATAATCTGGTTCCTATTATTTAAACGAATGCTTAAAGTTGCGAACATTGTTTCGTCTAATGTGTTTACGTGAAATGGCAAAATGCCAAAAGCACGGAACAGCAATTTTTTTCCTATGGAAAAAAAATTACTGGGCCATTTTTGGGATTTTGCCATTTCCTTCACTGTGGTGCAATCTCATAGTTGGTATATTTAAGTAGGGGGGCATGGGGGGTGAACCCCCCCCCTTTATTTACTTATTTTTTTTCTGATCCGCAATTTTTTCCCTGGGAAAAAAAAATGCTGATCCGTGTGTTCGACATTTTGCATTTTTAGACTGTTTGGGTTGATTATATAGTGTTTGCAATTTCAAGCATTCACTAATATAATATAGACCTGAATAATCACTACTTTAATGAATTCCAAAATCAGAAGAAATCAGATTCAAAAACACACTGTAATCTGTTCCAGTGGTTACACATTCTGACAGCTGCATGGGGCATAGCTGTAAACTGTACAGATTTTCACAGAATGTCCAGATTTTTGCCTCATATTTTTGATCTGTCCCTCATAAAATGTTTGTTTTTCTGGCAAATCACTGAGGAGTGAAGTCACTAAATAATGACATTCATTTGAGTTACAGACTTCATATAATTTGAAAAATACATGTAAATACAAAAGCTGTCATTCTAGCAACTTTCTAAGTTTATAAAAGCAATATTTAAAATCTGTCCCTATTTTTGGGCCTTTGCCCTCCCCCACCATAATTTTAGGTTTTGTCCAGATTTCTTCTGCTAAGAGTTTGAGAGGTATACTGTTAGCAGATAGTGGACATATCATACCAAATCACACCAAATATTAACTAAAACAGTTTGTTCAGCCAGGTATTAATCCCTAGATTTGTAGTACTTCACCTTTGGAAGAGAAAGTTGTCGCGGCATGTTTCAGATTATGATTTCATTTGCTTTGTTACATATCTGTTTTGCTGATTGTTTTATCTTATTCATTTGTTCTTTAACTCTGTTTATAGCAGGGCCTCATGTTTGCTTTTGTCCTTTATGACTAACCCATAATATAGCTAAAATTCGCTAGTTCTTTTGAGTGTCTGTACAACAGGAAAGTAAAAAAGCAAACTACATTGTATGTTTTGCTTTAATATTTCTGTTTTCATGACTGTTTCAGGTATTTTATTGAAACTGCATTATTTTGTAATTAAAAAAGTCTGTTCAGCCAGGTATTAGGCCTCATACCTGTAATACATAACCTTTGTGAGAGAAAGATATTGTTGCAAGTTTCAGTATTTGATTTCATCTGACTTACTACAGATCTGTGTTGCTGATTTTTCTCCACTCTGATCCTGATGTGACTCTAAAGCCAGAGTCTCTGTTTTTGGCTGCTCCTCTTATTGCATCCCACAGATCCAGAATGCTGTATGCCCATCCAGCCAACCAGTGTTGTGATTAAGTTATCTGCCCTTATCATCACATGGTTTTGGAAAATCCTTCCAGTCTCATCTCATCCTATTTGCTTATACCAATTAGCACTAGTAGGCCAAACTGGGAAGTTCCTCTCTTTAGACTGATAATGCTCAAGCTACCCCTTTTCTTATCTTCCAGCTTCCTTAGTGCACAGTGCAGTCCCTTGAAGGTTTAACCATTTTCCATATTTCTATTAAAATCTGCACATCTCAGTGTTCTTTTACACAGACCCTTTTTGCAAATTAATTCCATTAACACTCATTAGTACTCCCTGTTTCACCAGGCTCTAAATATCATGACTTTGCAGTTTTTTGTCTGTATCTGTTACCAGACTGAGAGCAATAAAAACACTGAAGCAATGCAAGAACTGTTTTATGTTCATAGGCTATTCATATGTGAGCGTTGCAGTGAACTACTAACCTTGGAAATCAACCTTCCTTTTAAGACTGTAGTGTCTATCCAGCATGTTGTTAAGTTCTGGCACCCACCTCACACAACCATGCCTGCCATGTCCTAGACAAACAAACATGCTTAAGTTGAGTATTTAAAAAGTCACTGTCTAAACCACAAAGGCATCTGAAGGCAAATGTTTGGTATATAGGACATCCAGTGCCACACTAACAAGCAATCCACATACACAGTTACTGCAGAAAGCAACTACAAAGGAGTATAATTCAATAGACTTAGTCAAGGCTTTTGACACTATTCTGCATTCAGGCATCATTGGCAAACTCAGCCAGCTAGGTATCATATTTAGATATGCTACCAATACATGTAACTCCATACGAATTGCAGAAGGAATCATTACTGGGCATATTGCGGGTGCTGTGAAGAGCACTTTTGGCTGAAATCAAAGAGTGAAACAATACTAATTTCATGAACTTTAATTGTACTTTGACTTAGGAATGTGGTCCATTCCTGTCATTGTATTAGAAAACCAAAAGATTTGGATAAATTAAAAACTAGGTATCAACCCTTATATCATTAGATGCGTCACTAACTGGCTCACTGATAGAATCCATATAGCCAATATACGGGAATCAACCTCCAACAGCAGATCCGTAACCAGTGGTGTTCTAGAGAGATTAGTCCTGGGACCTCTACTGTTTGGAATCTATTTCTCTGAAGTACAAGCAAAAACTAAAGGCCTGTTGCTGACAAAGTTTGCTGATGACTGCAAAATAGAAGCGGTCATAGAATCTTCAAATCATGTCAATATCCTACAAGAGGTCTTATGCAAACAAATAAGTGGTGCCAAAGTCATTTTCTTAAACTCAATGCAAAAAAAATATTATCATCCCTTTCGGTATGAGTGATGTTCCTGCTAAATACCTCATCAGTAGCAACACCCTAAGTACACACTCAGTGGTCAGAGACCTGGGCACATAGGTTGACAGCATCCTTACCTTTCATCACCATGTCTCTACAATAATAAGAAGGATATTCTCATAAGTAAGGATATTGCCACCAGAAAATTAAAAGTTATAACCTACCTGTACTCTTCCCTCATCTGGCCAATAATTGAGTACAACACCCCCCCTTTTTTTTTTTTGAGTACAACAAAAAAGGGAGTGGCATAGCCATCCTCTACTCCAACCACCTCACCATTACAAGTATTATGAAACTTATCCCATCTTTTTCTCCTGCTGAACTACTTACAGCTAACCTTAAAGTCAATGACCACACTACTATCACAGTAGCAAGCCATTTATATTCCTCCAGGAGACAACATTCCTCTGCTCGAAAATATTCTTTCATACTTTTCTCAACACATTCCCAATGAAACTATCCTCCTTGGGGATGTCAACATTAACTGGTTAATTCTCAATAATCTAAACTGTAATACTCATTTTAGTTTATATGACTTTACACAGCTAATCTCCCAACCTACTCATACAAACAACTCTCACACATTCAGTACTCTTATTGACTGGGTAGTTGTATCTAATCCTTCCAAATATCATAACCCTGAAACCCTACCAAACACACTGAGCAATAACTCCCCTATAAAAGTGCTTAGTTTCACCCCCCACTTCTCAAAACCTTCTAGATTTATCACTTGTTGCAAACTCTCTAACTTCCATCCAGAAACCTTTAATGTCCTGTTCTCTAAAGTAAACTGGAAATTCCTTACCCAACTCCCACTAGAAGAAGCAGTCCTAGCTTTCAACTCCACTTTCCTTAGCATCTTAGACTCACTTGCTCCACCTTGCAAAGTCCGAATTAAGTCCACCATATCTCCCTGGCTTTCAGAAGCCACTTGTACTCTTATGATATCTAGAGGCAAATTATGGAAAAAATGGTCACAAACTAAGCTCCCTGCAGACTTGTAAAAATATAAAGAACTCAGAAATCTGAAAAAAATCACATAAACAAAGATAAAAAGGACTTTTATAACAAACCTCCCACAGCCCTAAAATCTAATCCTAAAAAATTCTGGAACTCTATTAATCAAATATTACATCCCGGTAATCTTAGCTCTCCCAATCCATTCCCAGAGTAGACATCTGAAGAAACTGCCATTATCTTTAATACCTATTTTATCGATTCAAAATCTAAGCTACTGAACCCTAACCCAAACTCCTCTACTACTAACATCTCCAACGTTTCTGAACCTACTCCTAATACTATCTCCTCAAATACCTTCTCCCTCAAACATGTACCTACTACCTACATCAAAACTCTACTCTCTAAATTAAAACCATGCTCAGCATCAGCTGACAATATTCCTTCCACTTTTCTTCTAGTAGCAGCTGACTCTCTTACTGTCTCTGTATCTATCCTAATTAATCGCTCTATCTCTGATTCGAAAGTCCCTTCCATCTGGAAACGATGCTACACTCTACCCATACACAAAGGAGGTAACTCCTCTGTGCAGTATCTAATACAGGAAAATCTTCTTACACCTACTCAACATGGCTTCAGACCCAAAGATAGCACCATTACAGCTCTGTTATTCTTCCTCAGCACTGTCTCTATAGCCATGGATGACCATAAACTTATTTCTTGCCTATTCTTGGACCTCTCAAAAGCTTTCAACCCTGTCTCACACTCTCTTCTGCCACACAAAATGCATAACCTCAACTTCTCCTCTGATACTGCTGCATGGTTCGCCAGCTGCCTCACTGATAGATCTCAGTTAGTGAGATGGCACTCTGCACTCAACCCTCCTCTCCCTGTAAAAATGAGTGTACCTCAAGGGTCTATCCTAGGGCCTTTACTTTTTAATATCTTTGCTAATCAGCTGTATACCTCCTGTCCTTAGTCATCTTTAGTGCAATACACAGATGACTCTGCAGTCATCACCACAGCCACCTCTCCCTCTAAGCTCTTCTCAGCTACTCAGGCATCTTTTAACTTAGTTGAAACATGGCTCTCCAACAACCAGCTCATCCTTAACCCTAAAACAATAAGCTGTTACTTTTCCTACCTAAAAAGTTCAGCAATATTAAACCCTCCTTCTCCATACAGTCCCTTAATAACACTCCCATTCAGGTAGAATACAGCACTAAGCTCTTAGTTGTAACCATCGACAATCAACTTAAATTTGACTTGCATGCTAATAACTGTATCAAAAAGACTCATTCAAAACTAGGGCTCCTTTACCGTAACAAGAAATTCCTTACCTCTGAAGGCAAGATTACTCTCTCCCTTACCTACCTTCTACCCAGTCTAATGTACAATTCTCAAATTCTCACAAATCTTAACTCAGCACTCCCGACCAAACTCAAATCTACCTACAATAAGGTGACTAGATTTGCTGCCCAGCAAAGCTACAAATCCCATCACTGTCTCTCTCTCTAAAACACCTAAACTGGTTTGAATAACTCCACCAGTTTCTTCTCTCTCAGCTCCAGATCATCCATTCTATCCTATACCAGCCTTCCTAGTGTCCAGCACTATCCCCTCTCATTTCCCATTATTCTCACTCCAGACCTCTCTGAAGCTCTAACCAAGACCTACTGCAAATCTACAAACTCAAGTCTAAATTTAGATGCAACATGTACAGCTATCAGGCTCCCACTAGAAATCAGGACCCTTTCACATCCTAAACAATTTAAGACAGCCACCAAAGAGCACTTTAAAAGTCACTGGTCCTGCCACTGCACTCTCCCTCCTTAATCATCCCCTACTTCCCATACCTTAATCTACTTTCTGCCCTTAACTCACTCTTCTCACTAGCCCTGTCTAATCTTCCTTAAATACTCCTTTTACTGTCTTCTAAAATCTATTAAGCAAATCACCTCAGAGCATCATTGTATTGTAATTGTCTTGCCTTCATGCAACTACATTATGATAAAACTGGGTTTTTGTAACTACTTACCTCAAAAACTATATTCATCTTAATGACATATTTATTTTTATACATCTTGTAAATAGCTACAAAGACATGCATCTGGAGCCTTTCTTCCCGTGCCTCCACTGAAAATTGGCTTTGTTCCAAGTTGGACTTTCCTAGTTAACAAATGTAAAATAAAAATAATAAAGAAATAGTTTTGCTATACTCCTGATTATTGACACTATATATCATTGTATTGCTACTTAATGGCTTGTAATAATCATTGCTGTTTAATGCTAATTTATAATGAAAACTGTATAATATGTTGGAGCTTTTCTTCCCGGGCCTCCACTGAAAAAGGGCTCTTCAGCTCAGTCGGACAATCCCAATGAACAAATGTAAAATGAATAGTAAATAAATTTTAGGATGTATCTTTCGAAGTACCTGCAGCAACTGGAGAGACCACAAAAGTTCCTCACAAGGAAAATTCAAGGTCTTCAGTATCTCTCCTATGTGGATTGTCTAAAATCACTGTCATGCTATTCTGTTCCATACAGACTAATCGGAAGTGATCTCTGCCTTGCGTATAAGACAATCTCTGACCCTGCTTTATGGGAACTTCTGCATATCTGCAAGTCAAATGGTGCACAGGTTACTCACTCTAAAGACCTTAATCTGGTATATGACATTAATAGAACTTGCTGGAGGGACAGATTTGTCCCCAGAGGTTACCACGCCTTTGGAAGAGACTCCCGCATCATGTCAAATAGAGCACCTCATCTGCACTCTTCAAACACAATCTGGGTGACTGGATAGGTGACCATAAATTCACCCTGGGGATTCCACCTGTGTCTCTCTTGCATAGGAGCAATAGGTGTTGATTGTAGAAATAAGGGTAGAACTTAGCTTGGCTTGTATGGGTCCTATGGCCATTAACCTAGTAACTTCCTATGATCCTATGAGGCCATTAATGCAGCAAAGCTGTGACAGTACATCTCATAATGCCATAGTCATAGATGAATCCACAGTCAGACACAACGATGCACCTCTCATCAAACTGAGCAAAGACAAAATTACAATTAGTTACTTCTTTGGTGCCAAGATCTGTTGTGTCTCTAGGGCCCTCAAGTTCCTTCACTATAAGTATACATATGGCATGGTCATTCTGCACTTGGGAGCAAATTACTTGCGTTTTACTTCCTTAGACCATATGAAGAGGGACATGAGAGAATGATAGATGGTGTGAAACTAGTATTGGGCAGTATGCTACCATCATCAAGAATGATACCACAATTCAAACAAAAGATAATAAACTTTACTTGTTGGCTTAGCTAATAGTGTCATTCTGTGGGGATCCACTACATATTAGCTTGGGTGGGATGACCTGCATCTCTCTCCTCATGGCTTCTGTTTACTGGCCAGGATGTTTGTCTTCCCCATTAGTGCTTTTTTTTTAGGTATGGTTGCTCTCATCAAATTGCCTGCATAGCTAATCATACTCAAAACTATGTAAAGGTAGCACTATTCAATGCTAGAAGCCTAAACAAGAAATTGCACTTCTTGCAGGCATTCTTAATTCCTGAAAATATAGATATCTGCATAGTTACTTAAACATGTTTTCAGGACAGTGATAAACCCCCCACAGTGCAGGGTTTGAGTGCCTTCCACTCTTTCAGATACAACATGGAAATGACAGTATTATTGCTGAGACCATGTCTGCTCTTAAGCTTGGTCAATAAACATGAACTTCTGCAGATCCTTTTCATGATAAATAGAACTCAGTACCATATAATAGCCAACTACTTTACACCATCCCTACCACCTTCATCTCATATCTAAAAATAAACTGATATCCTTCCCTATGGAGCCTAAGACTATTCTGTTGAGAGACTTCAGGTATCCCTCCATTAACTAGGAACTACTCCACCTTAAATATGCACAGAGATCCCTGGAGTTCATTAATGTTAACTGCCTAGACAAGATGGTTCAAATCAAAACTATGAGTTCAAAAATATTAGACCCAGTTCAAACCAACATTGCCACTCTATATTCACCACCTACTGTTATGTTTGTAATCTTAGAGGCACAATGTAGTAATTATGAACAATGTTACCTACACTGGGGCTGATGGTATTGTGACATCCCTCCTCTGGGCCAGGAATCAAAGAGCCTCAATCTTCACCACTGAAACCTGTGAGGGATGTTCACTTGGAACAAAGATAGATACAGTATTTCCAGATGCAGCTCTCTGCACCAAGCACAATTTCCCTTAAGAGCACACAGGGAACACACTCCCATCCCAGGGCTGGGTTTTCTCTCTTTCTCTCACCAGCCCCCAAATAAGAGTCCACACTGACCACAGCTGTAGAGTTGAGTGCACAGGCAAGTGTTCCAAGCCAAGCCCTCCACCACCCTCTCTGTGAAACCAGTGTTCTGTGTTCCTGCTCCAAGTAGCTGACACACATACAGTTTGAGATTTGATTTTCACACACACACACACACACACACACCTGGGAAAGGCTGGCACAGATTTACCAGCTATGCTCCCTCTGCCCAGACTATAAGGTAGATACTACCACAAAAACATTCCAAAGGCAGCTGCTCTAAGACTCTTAGAAATGTACCAGATTATACTGAGTTAAATTAATACTAATACAAATGGTAGTGTTTGACCAATGCAGCAAGGCTTTTGGGAGTGGTCACAGTGTCACCAAATAAATATAAGTACTCTCAAAGGTTAAACTATTCTCAAAAAGACAATGAAAAGTTCAAATATATTTAATAATAAATAATAAAACAGATGAACATACTAAATATATTTGTTTACAATAAACACCAGAGTTTCAGTCACAGGAAATATAAAACATAACACAGTTGGATAGATTCACACAGATACAGAAAAACTGCACTTAACTAACCTCACTATATTTTCCTGACTGATCTAAAGAATTACTATTCCTTGGTTACTTACTAAAGCAAGGCAAGATGAAGTGGAAGAGTGGTCCTTTTTTGTCAAGTTTCACAAACAGACTGCCCTGAAACTTCTGTCTCATCTAGTATTAAAGCATCATTTCAGAGCTGGCTTACAGAATGACATCACACACATCTGGTCTTCTGACTTTTGGTTTCCACACTACCCCCTTTACTAGAAACTGAATTAGAATCCAGTACATGTGTGTCATAATGCACACACAAAGAACTTTGCCAAGATGTGTTATAGCACCGGGAAACTATAAAACCATTTCAAAAACATCCACCTTTCATGGGTATCAATTAGTTCATCCCTAAGGACAATACAGCAGGATTCCTAGTCCTAGCTTTCACAGACATTTTGTCTCTGGCTGCATTCAGAATTATAAGATACAATCTTTATGGCCTAAACCAGGTAATTTAATTTCAGACTATTTTCAAAGTCAGCTGGACTGAGATTGACCTCTTCTTTTCCAGTATTCTCTGTTACAATGTATTCATTTCAACCGTTACAATACAGTCTGGCATACAGGTGTATTTCTTTTCTGTCCAGTAGGACCTACTGTTTGTAAATTTCTAACACAAGCAGCTTTACAAATACATTTCCAACACAAGCACCCATACAAATCAGTTTGATATATAAATGACATATAATTCTTTACAAAACTCCAGTCAGCTATGCTGGCATAAGTTACACATCCATTGCCCCACTTCTCCTGTCATAGCTGGCAATACCTCACATCATCACAGATATAATGAACCTGCTGGCTGATAAATTCAGCTTAAACTTTACCCCTCGATCTCCTCCATATATCCCATAACATATACCTGAAACTATCTTGCCTACAGCTGTCACACAAGGAAAATTTCTAAAAGTACCATCAAAAGCTAAAAATACTATATCAATATGTACTGACAATATCCCTGGACACATTTTAAATAGCATGAATCATGGTTTAGCCACCCCCTAACAACACTGTTCAACTCAGCCTCCATACAGGTTTTATAACAAGCCAGTAGAGAAGAGCTACAGTTATTCACCTACATATGTGAATCCCTTCCAAAGACCCAGACATTTATAGACTCATGTGTCTGATCAGCCATGGAGAGGATTATCATGGAACTAATCAATAAGGACGTAGAAGACTTGCAGACAGTGAACCCATCTCAGTTTGGATTCATCAAAGGCAGGTCATGCTTACTTAACCTGGTATACCACTTTGAAAAGGTCACCAAAGCAATAGAAGAAGGTAAAATGGTACAAGCTATATGCCTCAATATGGTCAAAGCTTTTCACACAATCTTCCATTTAGGCATAGTTTAAAAGTTAAATAAACTGGAATCAAACTCCTGTGTCACCCAATGGATAGCCAGCTGCCATGAGATCAAAACAGGGAAAACTACCTCCACAAATAGACCATTCACCAATGGAGTCTCCTGGGGTTCTATACTGGACCTTTCCTGTTTGAAATCTACTTCTTTGAAGTGGATGCCAATACCAAAGACCTCTAGCTGGCTAAGATAGCAGATGTCTACAAGTGAGGAGCAGTTATTGAATCCCCAGATGGCTTAGCCATCCTGCAAGAAAGCTTGTTCCAAACAAATAATTGATACCAGAATCATAGACTGAAACTGAATGCCAAAAAATTCATTATCATATCCTGAGAGGTGTCATCTACCTTGGATAACTACCACATATGTCCCTGTCTGGATCCAATTGTTTGGAATTGGGGAACTTATGTGGAAAGTGACCTAACTTTTGTCTGTCATGTGCCCACAATCATAAGAATGTCCTCCTAAATTGTTCAGCTTATAAACAAAGGGATTGCATCTAGATGTAGCGATGTCATTGTCACCTTTACTCAGCCCCATTAGGATAGTCCCTGACTATAATGCCCCCATTGGCATGTATCTGTCCAGATGCATGCAACAACTGGAATGATCACAGAGATACCTTACTTAAACAATATAATGCCTAAGAAATATGTCTAACATGGACCCCCAAATGCCCTGTCACTATACTTAGTATCCTACAGACTGCTAACAGATCACCTGTGTCTGGCATACAGTGCATCCTTTGATCCACTACTGATGGACCTACTGCACATCAACAAGTCAAATGGCATCAGAAGAAATCAGTCCAGGCATATAAACCTCTTTTGTTGTATCAACAGAATGGTTTGGAGAGACAGGTTTATCTCAAAGAGGATACCACTGCTCTGGAACAGACTCCTTATCTATATAAAATAAAGTTTATCCCTGTGTTATGGGGCAAGACCAGCTTATTAAAATGTTAATTTCAATTTATTAATGATGCTATAATATTAAAAAGCAAATATAATTTGTATGCAGGGCTGGGAAAAATACAGCTTCATAAGCTACAGTATTACTGATCATTTTAAACTGCATCCTTTTAGTATGTAATAAGAGAGAATAGTACGTGTTGCATAAAGTGAGGCATGTAGTTATTACAAAAAGGAATTTGTTAGCCTGACTCCTCCAGGCTAGGAGTGCGTTGTTGCTAGGGTAGGCTTGAAACATCCAAGGTCAGAAACAAGACCCCTTGGAAGCAGGTAAATCACGTATAGAAAGGTGTTCACGTGAAGTTTGAGGCGAAACTCACGAGGGATGAGGACATTTGCAAAGTTTTCTATAGGACACAGTCATTGTAATGTAATGAAAGTGCATGACTAGGTTTGATTAAAAAAATGCATAAAAAAATGTGGTTTGTCTCTGTTCAGAGAGACTATTTTGACATCTGCTATGAAGACGGTCTCCCAACGCTGTAAAAATAAAATCTGTTTGCACATCGTAAAGTGTTGCTCCTGACTAAAGACATATAAGGTAAATTCTTAATGTTATTTATTTATGACTATAACAATTTGGTGCCATTCTCTGGATCTGAACTTTGGTATTGCTGCAGGGCAGTTCTGGAATAGGGCCCATCAAAGATTTTCTGTGACTTCCACACTGCTTTGTATGGAATAGCCAGAGACTCAGATGTGCAGCTATTCAGGGTATGCAAACATACTAGCCTTGGCAGGGAAATTGTTTTGTAAGGGAAAAGGATTGGTTTGTGGGTTTTTTTTCTTCTTTTTTTAGACAATTTTAGCAAATGTAAGTGCTTAACTGTGTTTGTAGTATAAGTGCATGACTGTGTTTTTGTTTGACTGAGTGGTTGTAAGATATACAAGTAATAGTGGGAGGACCCCACAGCAAATGAGTATAGTAAATTTATGGGCACATACAGTAAAGGACAAATTAACACAAGGAGGTGCCTTGTATCGAGGGCACCCTCAGGATTGAAAGGTAAGAAGTATAAGAGATGTTTTATTCTGTCAATGTATGAATGTATGAGAGAAAGAAAAGAAAAAGTTAAAAGTTAAAGATAAAGTTAAAACAAGTTCATGAGCCCACCGCATGATTGAAACATAGACTGTAAAGTAAAAAAAGTTCATTTGCCCACCACATGATTGGGATGTAGACTATACAACAAGTTCATGAGCCCATAGCATGATTGGGACATAGATAATATACTGTTAAAACAAATTCATAAGCCTTCCGCATGATAGGTCGTAGAGGCATGCGTTGTTAAAATAAATTCATAAGCCCAAAAGCACGCTGGGACTTAACAGTGTAATTGTGTGAAAGTACCCTCAGAGGGTCCAAAAGAGTGGTCAGTTCTGGACACAGTACCTATCTGCCCCATTTTCCCAACCACAGTGCTGGAGCTGTAACTTTTGAGCTCGCGCAGGGATGAAAGCAAGGGGGTGCTGTGGGAAAAGGCTGATCGAAACCTCTCCTCTATTGCTGCATGGTGACAGCCTTCTTATCCTTCCCTCCATGTATGGTGTGTGGATTACTACAGTTATTTTCTGTCTTCGGAACTGCCAGGATCCAGGATTTGTAAGGTAAGCCTAACATTTTTATTATTACTTATTTGTAAAATAAGGAAAATGGGAGCAAAGATAAGCAAGCAAGATCAAATCCCTGAAAAGGGGGGGGAACACCTGCATATTTTATGTATTTTAACTATGGAAAAGAAACTTAAATATTTGCATGACTGGTTTCAACTTACTAAAATTGTTCTGGTGGGGTATTTCTATTAAATGGAACTAATGATAAGACTAAATTGCTGACAATGAAAGGCATTTTAGAAGAAAAAAAAAGCAAAGTAAGTGAGTAACAAATGTCAGTATTTTATTCTTAGTATACCAAAGCTCTTGAAAGGAAAAAAGATTCAGCATTAAGGGGGTTACAGAATGAAAATGGCCAAAAAGCAGAAATATCTAAAGAGGATAATAATCCTCCAGTAGCTATTGCACCCCACCCTCATATGTACCAGTACGGGTGGCTCCTGTACATGATTCTGCTGTTTCTCAGACCTCTGCATTTTTTTTGAGCACAAGGTCAGCATGGTACTGTTACATCTCAGCTTAGTTCTGCTGTTAGCTCTCATCTTTAGAACAGCATCTGCAGTTAAAAAGTTTTTTCCTTCCTTCTTCCTGTCATTCTCAACAAGCTTCTACCTTTCCAACAGGAGCACTAGTGTTTGACACTCCTGTGGCTCATCACAAGCACTCACATGACCTTTCCAACAGGAGCACTAGTGTTTGACACTCCTGTGGCTCATCACAAGCACTCACATGACCTTTACAACAGGAGCACTAGTGTTTGACACTCCTGTGGCTCATCACAAGCACTCACATGACCTTTCCAAGAGGAACACTAGTGTCTGACACTCCTGTGGCTCATCACAAGCACTCACATGACCTTTCCAACAGGAGCACTAGTGTTTGACACTCCTGTGGCTCATCACAAGCACTCACATGACCTTTCCAACAGGAGCACTAGTGTTTGACACTCCTGTGGCTCATCACAAGCACTCACATGACCTTTCCAACAGGAGCACTAGTGTTTGACACTCCTGTGGCTCATCACAAGCACTCACATGAACTTTCCAACAGGAGCACTAGTGTTTGACACTCCTGTGGCTCATCACAAGTGCTCACATGATAGGGTAGGACAAGAGGCTATTGCCTTTGCAAAAGATTTTTTTGGCACCTTTAAAAAAAAATGGAGGGGCTAATGCTGATTTGCATACTATGTCTAAATGTTTTCTAACTGAAAGAAGAGAAAAAAACGTCCATAAAGGTTTAAGGAGGAACCGGAAAAAAACAATTACAACCCTATTTAGACATTTAAACCAGATGATTCGGAAAGTTACTCCAATAAAAAAAGAACACAGTTACTTGAAAAGGCAAAAATTAATTTTATTCCCACAGGAAATGCACTAATAAATAAAAGGCTAGCATTGGTAAATTGCAAAAGTGTGTCAGGCATTTAGGAAAAATAAAGAGAAAGCCCCTGCAGATTATTTGAGTCATCTTAAAGCAGTGTTTGCTAAACATTTAGAAATGCCAGATCCAAATGAACAAGCTAAACCAACTATTGCAGCTGCCTTCGTGCAGGGTTTACAAACCCTGTAAAAAGAAAAATCAAATAAAACAAGTGCTTATAGATTGGCAGGAAAAAGGCAAGTGCTGCAAATCACCATACTATCTATGGCAGGGTAATAAAACAAAAATAAATCTTAATCCCTTTGCTGCCACTGAATCAAAAAGGACCCTATGTTAAAGTAGAAATAAATGCAAAGCCAATTCGATTCTTGGTGGAACTGAAAACACTAGGTCTGTATTAAATGTTACTTCAGACAGTTAAATACCAGTATAGAAACAAAGTAAAGACAGTTTGTGTAACAAATGTGACTGTTACATATCCTGTTCTAAAACCTATATCCATTTCTTTAGGTTTAATTGACAAGAAAGGCATTCATTTCTTTGAGTACAACTGTGCCAGTAAATCTTCTGTGTGAGCTGGGTGGTACCGTTTGCTGTACACCAGAGGGGGTGTATCTAGATGTTCCAGCAGAATCAGTGGGAGAAGTGTTACAATTCTTAGCAAAAGCGGGGAGGAGCCTTTTTGAAGGAATACAGACAACTAAAAACTGCTGCAGCAGGTACCTGCTAATTTATGGGTTAAACATGCTAATAAATTCAGTATATTAAAATCTGCAAAACCAGTAAAAATAAAATTAAATCCATCAAAACCACTTCCCAGAGTTCCACAATATCCACTAAAGCCGGAAGCAGAGCAGAAAATCAAACCTGTAATTCAGTCTCTAATACAGCAAGAAATAATATTTCTAGCTAGAAGTCCTTGTAATACTCCTCTTTTTCCAGTGAAAAAAAACCCAGAAAAAGATACTTCTAGATTTGTACAAGACTTAAGTGCTGTAAGTAATGCAGTACTACCTACTTTTCCTGTTGTTCCAAATCCAGCAATAATACTGAGTTGCATACCACCTACAGCTAGTTACTTTTCTGTGATAGATTTATGTTCAGCATTATTTTCTATACCTATTCACCCTGACAGTCATTTTCTGTTTGTTTTTACTTATCAGGGACAGCAATATACCTGGACACTGTTGCCACAAGGATATATTGAATCTTCTTCATTATTTTCTCAAATTCTAAAAAAAAGATTTGGAAAATGTGACATTTCCAGGTGGGTATGTGATACTGCAATATGTATATGATTTATTAATTGCATCAAACTTCTTTCAGCAATGTTAACAGGATACCTTGCATCTTCTGACTATCCTTGCAGGAAATGGTCCCAAAGTGTCAACAAAAAAAAAATACAGCTGTAGTTATCCCTCAGGTACATTATCCTGGTCATTTAATATCTCAGAGTAGGATCTTACAGTAGTTATCCCTCACTCTGAATCATCTTTATTACTTAAAATGAAACTCATCCCTTCTTGACTGCACAACTAACTAGATATAAGCTTACACTTCTTTCTGATCCATCTATTTCTCTGATCCACTGTCCTGTTCTAATTCCTGCATCTCTGTTACCTACTGCTGAGGATGGTAAAGAGCATGATTGTGTGTGTAACTATTTGCTTTCTCCTAGGGGAGGACTTAAATGGCACTCCTACACCCAATGCTGACATGCATCTGTTTGTGGATGGTACCTGTGAAAGAGATCAAACAAGAAAGCCTATCCTGGGAGTAGCAGTCTGCACCAAGAAAACAATATTGCTGCAACAAAGAGTAGAGGGTGTTCATTCTGCTGAAATAGCTGAGCTAGTGGCTTTGCAAAAAGCCTGTGAGTTAGCCAAAGACAAAAGGTGGCCACTATTTTTACAGACAGCCGTTATGCTTTCAGGGTGGTACATGATTTTGGGCAACTTTGGAGAGAGAGAGAGAGACAGAGAGAGGGTTTTAACCTCTTCAGGGAATCAAATTAAAAATTCTGGGTACATAAATTTACTGTTAAATGCACTTTTGTTACCTAAAAAGCTGTCTATAATCAAATGTTGTGCCCATCAAAAGGGAATAGATGCTGTAATAAAGGGCAATAACTTAGCAGACCAAGCTGCTAAATAAGCAGTAGTAAATTTTTGTAAACATCTTTGCATGTTGACAGTAACAAACTACAACAGTAATCATCATCATCATTTTCTTTCAGCTGTTCCCATTAGGGGTCACCACAGCAGATCATCTGTTTCCATTTCTTCCTGTCCTCTGCATCTTGCTCTGTCACACCAACCACCTGCATGTCCTCTGTCACCACATCCATAAACCTTATCTTAGGCCTTCCTCTTTTCCTGTTACCTAGTAGCTTCATTCTTAGCATCTTTTTCCCAATATACTCAGCATCCCTCCTCAGCACATGTCCAAACCATGTAATCTTGCCTCTCTGGCTTTGTCTCCAAACCTTCCAACCTGGGATGACCCTCTAATATACTTATTCCTAATCCTGTCCACCCTCGTCACACCCAGTGCAAATCTTAACGTCTTTAACTCTGCTACATCCAGCTGAAACTCCTGCCTTTTTGTCAGTGCCACTGTCTCCAACCCATATAATATAGCTGGTCTCACTACCCTCTTGTAGACCTTCCCTTTCACTCTTACCAGTACTCGTCTGTCACAAATCACTCTTGACACTCTTCTCCACCCACTCCATCATGCCTGTACTCTCTTCTTCACCTCTCTTCCACACTCACCATTACTCTGAATTATTGATCCCAAGTATTTAAACTCATCCACCTTCGTCACCTCTACTCCTTGCATCCTCACCATTCCTCTATCCTCCCTCTCATTCACACACATATATTCTGTCTTAGTCCTGCTGAACTTCATTCTTCTTCTCTATAGAGCATATCTCCATCTCTCCTGGGTCTCCTCGACCTGTTCCCTACTCTCACTACAGATCACAATGTCATCAGCAAACATCATAGTCCACAGGGCCTCCTGTCTGATCTTGGCTGTCAACCTGTCCATCACCATTGCAAATAAGAAAGGGCTCAGAGCTGATCCTTGATGTAATCCCACCTCCACCTTAAACGCATCCATCACCCCTACTGCAGACCTCACTGCTGTCACACTACCCTCGTACATATCCTGTACCATGCTTACATACTTCTCTGACACTCCCAACTTCCTCATACAATACCACAACTCCTCTCTAGGCACCCTGTCATATGCTTTCTCTAAGTCTACAAAAACACAATGCAACTCCTTCTGACCTTCTCTGTACTTCTCCATCAACACTTTCAGAGCAAACATTGCATCTGTAGTGCTCTTTCCTGGCATGAAATCATACTGCTGATCACTAATCATTATGTCCCTTCTTAACTTAGCTTCCACTACTCTTTCCCATAATTTCATGCTGTGACTGAGCAATTTAATCCCTCTGTAGTTACTACAGCTCTACACCTCACCCTTATTCTTAAAAATTGCTACCAAAACGCTTTTTCTCCATTCCTCAGGCATCCTCTCACTTTCCAAGCTTTCATTAAACAATCTGGTTAAAATCTCCACTGCCATTTCACCTAAACACCTCCATGCTTCCACAGGTATGTCATCTGGAACAACAGCCTTTCCATTCTTCATCCTCTTCATAGCTATCCTTACTTCCTCCTTGCTAATCCATTGCACTTCATGATTCACTATCCCCACATCATCCAACCTTCTCTCCCTCTCATACTCTTCATTCATCAACCCCTCAAAGTACTCTTTCCATCTGCTCAACACACTCTCCTCGCTTGTAAGTATGTTTCCCTCATTATCCTTTATCATCTTTACCTGCTGAACATCTTTACTAGCTCAGTCCCTCTGTCTAGCCAATCAGAAACTACAACAGTAATGATGTGTTTGATTTTGCAAAGTCGTCAGCCTTTCAAGCTAAAGCTATCACTGGAAGAAGTTCTGAGGTGGTTCAAGGATGGATGTAGAAAATCCTCTGATGGCATATGGCGACATCAGAATGGCAGACTGGTGGTGCCTGCCTCTTTGCTACCTTACCTAGTGTGGACATATCATCTACCAGCCCGTACAGGTAAGACAGCTTTATTTAATCAAATTACCCAAAGTTGGTATGCCCCTCATGTCTCCTCTTTGATACTTCGGTATATATGAAATTGTAGTGTATAATTAAAATATAATGTAAGTAAACATGCCAGCATTAAGGCTGCATGTTTACCTCCACCATGGGGACCTTTTGTTAATATACAGCTGGACTTCATCCAGATGCCTAAAACTAATCATTTACAATTTATTTTGGGTTCCTATTATAACGACGAAAACGCATTTTTTCAAATGCGTTTTCATCAAACCCTAAACAGTGAACAGGTAAAATAGCGAAGTGGCTGTTCAGCAAATTCTTTCCCTGGGAAAGAAGTTGCTTGGCCACTTCATTACTTTGGCGTGTTCTGCACTGTAGTGTAGTCTCAGAGATTCCCTTATCCGGTATAGCTCCCGAATGTAAATGTGCAACAGTTACTGACCATAGGGATAGGGTGCGGGTTAAGGTAAGTGCATATATGTTTTAAACTGTTTACTTTTTTTTTGTGTTAGATGTACGGTTGAGTTAAGTGTACATGTGTTTTTAGCTGTTTACTTTTTTTGGGGGGGTTAGAATTTGGGTTAAGGTAAATGTGTATGTGTTTGGAACTGTTTACTGTTTTTTGGTTTGAACAGCGATTTCTTTCCCTAGGAAAGAAATCGCTGTTCTGAGGTGTTGACATTTTCAGCTTTTGCTGCAATAGGGTCGATTAAACATCATTCGCTGTTTTAAGCATTCAATGTTGTAATATAGACCCTTTATTTTGGTGGTAGTGTATATGTTTTCAGCACGGGGGAAAGCTTACCCATGTCGAAAAGCTAATGCAGTCACAGTTATTAAAAAAATATATATATATCTGATTATATACCGAGATGTGGTATACCCATCATTGTTAACAGTGACCGGGGAACTCATTTTAATAATTCTCAGTTTAAAGAGTTATGTAAAGCTTTTAATACTAAGTGTAGTCTTTACTGTCCCAACCATCCCCAGTCATCTGGATTAGTGAAAAGGGTAAACAGGACCCTTAAAATAAAATTTCGAAGATTTGTACTAAAACCTACTTAAAGTGACCCAAAGCCCTTCCCTTAGCATTAATGAGTATGAGGGCCTCACTGAATGCCACCATGAAATTGAGTCCATATGAGATATTAATGAAAAGACCCATGGCCCTTCCAGCTAACTCTCCAGTAAAAAAATGCTGATTTAACTTTGTCAAATAATGCTCTGATTTGTTATTGTAGGAGACTCCTCAAACCTTTGCAGCAATATCATCAAACAGTAAAAACAGCATTACCAAAGCCTCGTGACCAGTCCTGTCATCAACTACAACCAGCTGATTGGGTCTACATAAAAAATTTTCCAGAGGAAAAACTGCCTCAGTCCGAGGTGGACAAGGGCCTTTTCAGGTCCTGCTAATGACTGCAGTTCACTGTGCAGGACTGCCAACGTGAATCCATTCATCTCGTTGCAAGAAGACTTGTGTGGGGATCCCAGACGAATCATCGCAGCCAACAGAGGGAGATCGAGGTGTGACAGATAAATCATCTGCCCAGTGAGAAGCTCAACTTCAGTAGCAGTCCATGATGAATCCAGTAACAACAGGTACTTTTGCTTTGTTTCTTCTGCTGTTCCCTTCTATAAACTGATCAAGAAAAAACAGTTTCTTGCTGGTCCTTCAGCAATATGCCAAAATTCTAAACAAAACAAACTGCTGTATATGTTTGCACATACCTCATTATTCTAAGGCAGGGATTCCTATGATTCCTATCCCTGCATCACAGGTGTCTTTGAAAAAGACCTTAATGACATCAGCTTAACCCGACATAATGTAACTGATTTTTCAAAGGTTGTGTTTCTTCAACTTGCAACCACACATCATGGAGACACATGTTATGCCAGAAATGGGACTATACCAGCAGGGAAAAGCAAATATAATGACACCAGGCATGAAAGTTTGTTAAACTCTTTGCACTTAAAAAACTATGACTGGGGGCATGGCATGGGCATGATAAGTGACCTTTACTACATCTGTGGTAATCATGCCTACCCCTGGTTGCCAACAGACTGGTCTGGATGTTTCTTTGTAGGCTATATTACTTCTGCTATTCAACTTTTTGAACACCCACCAGCAGGTAGACTGAGAAATAAGTGAGAAATCCACTGGACTGAGCGAGTATTTTCAATTTTTAATCCTGGGTATGGAGTGCAAAGGACAATGCTTGAAATCACCATACCTGCCCAAATTGTACAGGAGGTGGCCAACAAAACTTCACATCACATCAGGATGGCAAATCGAAAAATGACTGAAATGCAAAACTGGGGTGCTACAAAATCAAATGGCACTTGATATAATGCTTGCTGCAAAAGGGGGGGGGGTCATGTGCCCTCATAAGGAGTCATTGCTGTTCATATATTAGTGACTATCACGATAAACAGGAAAAAAACTGTCAAACTTCATGAATGAAAGGGCAGCATTTTTGGTAACCTGAGAGCTAGCATAATCCAGGGTATTGTCATTGCACTTTTTATTATATTTGTAATCATTTACGGTGGTGCAGTGGTGCAGTGGTTAATGCTGTCACCTCCCAGCAAGAGGTACTCTGGTTCAATTCTCAGCTGGGGTGCCTTCTGTGTGGAGTTTGCATGTTCTCCCTGTGTTCGCGTGGGTTTCCTCCAGGTACTCAGGTTTCCTCTCACATTCTAAAGACATGCTTCTGGAGAATTTCTCCCCAGGCCTCTGCTGAAAACAGGATCTGTGGAACCTAGTGGGACTTTCCTGGTCAACAAATGTTAAATAAATAAACATTTTGGTATTTTCTATTCAAAAGGCAGTAATTACAAGATGTTTAACCTCACCTGAACATGAAATGCCACTGCATGCACAAATCAATGACAGTTCTATTTTGGCAAAAAAATGATGATGACTACTATGACGGTGAGGCGTATTTTATCAAGTTAAAAAAAAAAAAAAAAATATATATATATATATATATATATATATATATATATAATTATATGTATGGTATGACACTGATAGTGTCAGAGGGAGAAACCTGTTATGGGACAAGACCAGCTTATTAAAATGTATATTCATTTCAGTTTATTAATGATGCTATAATATGATTTTTAAAAAGCAAATACAATTTGTATGCAGGGCTGGGAAAAATACAGCTTCATAAGCTACAGTATTACTGTTCATTTTAAACTGCATACTTTTAGTATGTAATAAGAGGGAATAGTCTTCTTCTTCTGGCTTTTCCTGGTTAGCTGTCACCACAGTGGATCACATGTCCACTCATGATTGGCAGTGGAGTTCTACAGTGTCGAGTTGCCAGCCCAGCACCCAACCTTCCACAGAAGGCACACACACTCATACCTAGGGCCAATTTAGAGTGTCCATTCCTCCTACAGCATGTCTTTGGGATGTGGGAGGAAACCGGAGCACCCGAAAAAAACCCACGCAACCACAAGGAGGACATGCAGACTCTGCACAGAAGGCACCCCAGCCGAGGATCGAACCAGAGAAGCTCTTGCTGTGTGGTGACAGCTCTAACTGCTGCACCACCGTGGCCGCCCACTGCTGCACCACCGTGGCAGTGTTGCATAAAGTGAGGCATGTAGTTATTACAAAAAGGAATTTGTTAGCCTGATTCCTCCAGGCTAGGAGTGTGTTGCTGCTAGGGTAGGTTTAAAACATCCAAGGTCAGAAACAAGACCCCTTGGAAGCAGGTGAATCATGTATAGAAAGGTGTTCACGTGAAGTCTGAGGCGAAAATCACGAGGGATGAGGACATGTGCAAATTTTTCTATAGGACACAGTCATTGTAACATAATGAAAGTGCATGACTAGATTTGATAAAAAAAAATGTGGTTTATCTCTGTTCAGAGAGACTATTTTGACATCTGCTACGAAGGCCGTCTCCCAGTGCTGTAAAAATAAAATCTGTTTGCACATCCTAAAGTGTTGTTCCTGACTAAAGGCATATAAGGTAAATTCTTAATGTTATTTATTTATGACTATAACACCTGTCCATATAAACCACAACTTGGATCTATGGATAGGTAATACAAAATTTACCCCAAAACTACTCCCTGTAATACTAATGGACAGAGGCAGATCCTAAATGCTTTGTCCCACACATGGGTCCTCGCAAAGTATCTATGATATAATCCCAGTTATTCTCACTAGGAGTAATAATTAATTATTGATCATGGAATGCCTAAGACCAATCTAACACTAAACAGGATAGGTTAATTCAAGGACCAAAAGGAAAATTGGTTAGGCTTAAAATGGCCCACAAGGTCAGCTTGCCTCATACTTACCTATGAACCTATGACTATTGCTAGTCAAATCTACCCACCATGTGGTAGCACTCACTATGCAGGTAAAACTTGGCTTACAACAAAACCCTTCTGTCTTCACAGACTACTCTAAGGTAGTCCTTAACTGTCAAATGATGACCTAATGAAATTTAAGCACCTTGATGACCCCCTCTCTGATGTTATCACATCTGTGGATAATTTCTATGCCCACCTCAAAGCATGCAATGAGGCATCTGTTCCCATAAGAAATAAGTACAATACCAAATTCAGGAAAAAAACTCTGTAGTGGAACCCAAGGTAAATAAACTATACACAACAAGAGGGAGAGACTCATAGCCTGCAAAACTGAACATAATTCCCTATCATGTAGAGGTAAACTCAAAAAGATCCACAAAGAACTAAAAAAAAATCAAATCCTCCAAAAGTAAATATGAATTGAGAATTACTACCTCTGCTAATGACAACCACAAAGCATTATTCAGCTATGTCAGAAACCTTAGAAGTAATGTTCAGTAATGGTCTGAGCTAATATATAACAGTACTGACATGTCTCCTGAAGACATAGCCAACATTATAGCAGCCAAATTCTGCTGTACCTTCACTCCTTTATCTCCGTCTAACTTTCCCCAACTTATTAGCACAGCCACATGACCCACTCTGATCACCTCTGATCGGGTCCTTAGTACTCTCCCCAAGGCCAAACACACCTGTTCCATGGGTCCTGATAACGTGTCAGATTGCCTTCTTGTCAGCACCCAACACTGTCTGGTATACTCACCACTAAGCCTATTCAGCCTCAGCCTCTCTACTGGATTCATGCCAAGAAGTGGAGAACTCTGTAGTTATCCCACTCCAAGAGTGGGAATTCACTAAAGATCCAGGAAACATATACATCTATAAGCCAAACAAACCTTATCTGTAAAGCAGTGTACTGCCTCATAATGTAATTTATTAACAAGGTCATAGTCAGTCTGCAAGCCCTGGATACAAGCCATTTACATTTGTTAATGGCAGATCCTGCCTTCTGAACCTGGTGGGCTTCTTTAAACATGTGTGCATTGGACTCACCCATATTGGTTCACACTGCCTACCTGGACCTAGCCAAGACCTTTAACACCATTCCATATTCTGGAATTATCAATTATTATCAAACTAAGAGCTAGTCCTTATGTTACTGTCTGTAGAGCAAACTGGTTAACTGACAGAACTCAATCTCTTATCGTGGAAGACATGTTCTCTTTGAATAGTGTTGTTACCAGTGGTGTTCCCACGGATCAGTTCTAGGACCACTTCTCTTTGGTCTCAATACCTCTGATGTCCAGGATAATATCAAGGGCCTGTGGCTGATCATGCTTACAGACAACCACAAACTTGAAGCTGTCACTAACTTCCCATACAACCTCCAAATTCTTCAAGGGGACTAATATGGATGATTAAGTGGTGCCTGGACCACTGTCTAAAACTAAATGTCATTAAATGTAGCATTGTGTCCTTAGACAAAACTGGGCACCCATTCACCGACAACATAGGTGACATTCCTTTTAATGTTGATTGTTAGGGACCTGGATATTTTCATTGACAACAAGTTACCTTTTGACCAACATTTATTCTTTGTTGATAAGAAAACTTTTTACCTTACCAGACTAAATCCCAAGGGTATTTCTTCCATATCTAAGAGAGTTATCACCCTTCCCTGCTCCTGCTTTACTAGGATTATAATAGACTAAACAGCCACTTTGGTATGTACCTCTCTAAGCATATGACCCAGCGTAACAGACCACAGCATTTCTTCATTAAGATAATCAAGGAAATGTTTTCCTTGAGCTACCTAGACTGCAAAACTAATAACACACTTAACATCCACTCAAATGATTTTAATAACCACCAAAACATAAATAGGCCCCGATAGTGAGACAGATGGACATCCAAGATAATCCCTCTTTTATTGAATAAACTTCCCTGAGATGTCCATACAAATGGGAGGACAATTGTAAATGCACCCTGGCCTCTCAGGCTAGTATTATAAACTAGTCATCTCAACTGGTAACTAACATTGGAGAATCATGGATAGGCTGCTAATAGCACTCTGACATATGAAACTATGGTCCTATGAAAGAATAGACCTAAGGATATTTGTCTTTTGTGGAGAGCAACCTTTAGAAAGCAGTTGGCTCAATGTCATAGCGGGATAAAGCCCAAAATGCAATGTTGAAAGGGTCAGCAAGGAAGTAACAGAGTGAGTGCTTGATGCTGACTGACCTATCTTGGGAGAAGGAAAATACTTTTGCCTGCTGAAAAGACAGCACTTAAGATGAATGTCTACAGGATGCAGAATATGAGCCTGGCATTTGAATTTGGTACTTCAAACCACGTTTGCATGGGATCCTTTCCAGTGCTAGCAGGCTCATGTGTCTACAGACATTTCCATCATCTGGTATGGCTGAGGTTAGGTCTAGAAAATGGAAAAACCCTCATGACTGCCTGGATGACACCTGCATCAGGAATGGCTCTTATCCTGAAGACAACATTTTCACATTGCATCTAACAAAGCTGGTGTTTAGCTGGCAAGAAGCGAACAAAAAATGTTATGTTTTCTTATTTTTTTCATGGCAATAAACAAGCACTATTTTTCTTTCTTGCAAAATATCCACTATCCACAATCCCACATTCAGGCATTATCCATAAACTTAGCAAACTGAATATAACCCCCTTCATTGTAAGATGGGTTGCGAACTGGTTCACAAACCAGGCACACAGTATCAATGTGAGTGACTCCACATCAACCAGCAGACCTGTTACCAGCAGGGTGCCACAGGGGTCAGTGCTGGGCCCCCTACTGTTTGGAAAATACTTCTCAGAATTTTATGTCAAAACTAAGGGGTTGTGGCTAACCAAGTTTGCAGATGACTGCAAACAAGGTGCAATCATTGAATCCACAAATGATGTCAGTATACTCTAGGAGGGTCTCATGCAGACCAATGACTGGTTTACTAGTCACAGTCTGAAACTGAATGCAAAGAACTGCATCATCATTCCCTTCAGTAGAAACAATTTTCACTCAATCAAATTGACAACAATATCCTTAGCATCCATGAAGTGGTAAGGGATCTGGGATCACAAGTTCACTGTGACAACTTCAACCATCACATATCTACTGTAGTAAGGAAAGCTTTCCAAGTAGCACACTTGTTTAGTAAACCTATCACCTTGAGAGTAAAAGAGGTTATAACACCCCTGTTCTTGGCATTTTTCTGGCCCATAATTGAGTATAAGGCCCCATTTGGCATGTACCGTATGAAGCACCTGCAGCAATTAGAGAGACCTCAGAGGTATCTAACAAAGAAGATCAATGGCCTCCAGCATATGCCTTACATGGACCAACTAAAGTCCCTGTTACTATACTCTATATTGTAGAGACTTCTTAGGAGAGACTTAAGCCTGACCTACAGAGCAATGCAAGACAAACCTTATTAACTTGCTGCATATCCATAAATCAAATGGGTCTAAACCTACCCATTCCAGGGGCTTAAATATGACCAGTGACTTAAATGGGACATGCTAGAGGGACAGATTTATCTCCCAGTGACTGCCACATCTTTGGAACAGGGTAACAATTCATGTGAAACAGATCACCTCCATGACACTGTTCAAGAGGATCCTGGACAAGTGGATGGGCACTGTAAATTCTTACTGGGGATGGCACCCACAACCCTCCTGGACATGGGCAGTCATCACTAAATGTAATCTTGGGTATTGACTAGCCCTTCTATAGTATTACACTAGGTTGAAATGGCTAGGCTTAAAATGACCTCTGCGTCGATAGCCTAGTTATCTCCTATGATCCTATGATCTTATACCTTGTCATGTGCTATTGATGTTGAGTATTATCACATTATCCACATGCTAATGTTAATGCAGTATTTTTTCCAGTTTTTGCCCACCCTGACCTCTGACAGGCTTTAGCAGAAGATACCTGCTGACTGTTGCCTGTCCTCAATGACAGCTGTATAGAGTACAGGTCTGACATACTTTGTGCCTTGGCTGGCAGTATACTATTATTTTGCAACTGAACTGGGACATGATCTTTATAAATGTATTAAATCAATGGCATTAGACATAGTTTTTGTAGCTGTGTCATGGACATAAGTGAATAATTTCTTTAAATACAGTACAACGCCTAAAGAAATTATTGTTGCGGCTTAATTAAGCTGCTTACATTTGCTTTAGCCACATGGTTATCTGTGTCAGAATAATTTATCCAAGGGCATCCATTTTCTCCCAAAATTCCTGTTGTCACTTTTAGTGTATGAGTCTTATAGGTGATTGATGTTCATGCTGGAAATGTATTCAAAAAATATAGACAAATTATACATATATATATATATATATATATATATATATATATATATATATATATATATATATTAGTGTGTGTGTGTGTGTGTGTGTGTGTGTGTCTTTTAAGACATAGGTGGTTGAGAAAAAAAAACAAGAAAAATCATCTTAACAATGTACATGTGATACGGTCTTGTGTATGGAATCTAAAAATCTCACCTTAGTTATACTTTGAAGACAGCATCATCTGAATTATTAAAGCTTGCCATTTATGATTATTTTCAAGCATTAAGTATGGATTTCATTTTGTCATTATTTATATACTGTAATTATTTTTAAGCCATTGTAATGGGTTAAGAACCTTACTTTTTTACTTTTATAATAATTTCTTTCCCTAATTCTGATAGCTCATTGGTGGTGTTTGGTCATTCTCTTTCATGCCTGAATAAGACACATGATGTCTTACAGTACAGTTAAAGATGTGAGAACATGACTAAAAAGCAGCTTGAGCTGGAAAATACCTCTGCAATAAAATCTCTTACAGAAGTCTTACTGTTTTTACTAATCATATTATAGTACTACCCAGTTTAAAAAAAACGAAAGTTGTCCAAAACTGAGTCATGACATGAATGAGTAGTACCCTGAAACCTGTATCCACTAACTACCCTGATTATAGCAAGCTCAGATGCTCATAAGCCTAGTACTTATTATACAGCAGGAACTTCTTATTGTAACATTTGTTAATGTCTGTTATGTACTTCACAGATAAAGATTCTAGTTGTTTACTGATGTATTATGTTCTTCATCTGTAAATATGTTGTAAGTAATTGCTATGTTAAATTGTTAATCGCTATGTAATCCAATGTAGCTACTGTCTGTTTATTTTAACTGTGGAGCTTTTCTCCCCGGGCCTCTGCTGAAAATGGACCTACGTCCAGTCGGACACTCCCAGTCAACAAATGTAAATAAATAAATAAATAAAAAGATTAATGAAAGCTAATCATCGTCAGCATGAGCCCAACAAAATTAAAGTTATTTGAGATGAAATGTGAAGTTGCAAGGAGAAGAGCTGTCTCTTATCATTTGCTTTGATTCTTATTTTTCCATTTAATAATTATGACATCAGATTTCAAGGCATAATATGCACGCAGCAAAGCATAGTCTAAAAAATAACTCTTCTGCATTCAACAATATCTTGTTGTGAGCTGTTCTGAAACCATTTAGTTGTTCACACTAAGTCCAATTCATAGCCCTTAAAATGGATATCATAATTGATTTGTGGTTCAGTTTTCAATGACAACACATTTTGTTTATGAGAAGCTGTCAACATATATAGCAATGATGTTTATAAAGCACAGTGTTCTTACACCTTAGGCAGAAAATTAATGCAGTTTTAAATTGCCCATAATTATACACAAGCTAATGATACCTGTAGCTCTCAGGCTAATTAGGGAGATAGTAAAGCTCTTCATGTTGTTCTGATTATTGTGCAAGACTTTGAAATAATCAGCCGCATTCAAAAAATGTTTATTTATGTTGCTGCTTTACAAATGCTCTTACAGATGCCTCTTCCAATTTTTCTCATTACAAAGGAAAAGCTGATGATAATTGCAGTGGGTGGGATTTTTTATGACTTTGTCTGGAATAACCTTGTCTGCTAATTTAGCACTTCAATTTTTAAGTAAGAAATTATAGTTTCATTGTCAGCATCTAAGAGTGAGAGCTGATTTGTTAAACTGAAACAAATGTGGTTTAGAAAGTTGCTGAAGGAGAACTCAAGGCCACTTTCCTAATGCAGTTTATTATTTGTTATTACTTGATAATTTCACTTATGTGTTGTTCTGCATATGATTAAAAAGGCACCTTACATATATTAATACAAACAGGGGTATCTGTCTATGTATCCAAGACAAAAAGAAAGAGACAGACAGGTAGGCAGACATTTAAAAATACATACATATGTAGATGTTTGGTATAATTATAGTTATATGGAATACAAAATCAATACACATAACATTATTTCTTAAGAAATTTACAAAGGACGAACATTGATTATGTTCTGGAAACATTCCAAAATAGCCATCAAAGAATCAATACATTAACAATGTATACAACTTATAAAGCAATTCACAATGGTTTCATATTGAGTATGTTTATAAACACTGCAAAATAGGCCATCATTTAGATAATGCAATGTATACCGTTTTGCATATTTCTAAAGTAATTGGCAAAATGACTTGATATCCATACATGTAAAAACATAGCAACATGCTTCATTATTTATTTGCAATAACCAAGCAATACTAAAGTTTGTGAACAGTTAATTTTAGTATATATAAGCATAACCAGCTATGCTACTTAACCAGAATGAATACTTAAAACTTTGATATTTCAACACATCAGAATGCTTTTACCTGACCTATGACAATAGTGCTCCTATTAGCATGCAGAGTAGAAGTGAACTGTGAATTAAAATAAAGAATGGACATGATGTGGTTGTTGTCTTATACGTCACCTCACAGAATGAGAAAAATAATGAATGTCAGGCAGTATACATTCATACCTCACATCAGAAACACTTTAGAATATTAACTGCTATGAAATATATCTTAACCATTTATGCAGTGGTTATATTCTGATTTATAAGAAAGAGTAAACAATGTTTCCTCGTACATGCCTTATTAATATCATAGATGTAATCCTAGTTACATTGTATCTTTCCAACTCAGTTCCATTCACTGGCTGAGTATCTTCTGAATCCATTCACGGTCCTATGTGAGCCAGAGCCTATCCTTCTGGTACCAGCCAAAAACAGGATGCATGTGTACATACTCAATCATGCACAACATGCACACCTACAGTCAATATTGACAAATGCCAATTAACCAATAGCATACCTTTATGACATAAATGGAGAGTAGAACAAAGAGCAAAATCCTCCCTGGATAGATGGAAGAGATGTATGGAAGCCATTCCTTCTATGTGCCGAACTGGAGACCAAAGCGATGCGAAGTAGCAGTGCAAACTACTTTCTTAATGGTGTACCTTACCACAGTTGTCAAGCTCTTAAATAGAGTGAAAACAACGTCTGGAAAACAATTCTACTTTTATACACATTTTTTGCTGCTATATACCGTTTTGCATATTTCTAAAATAATTGGCAAAATGACTCGATATCCATACATGTAAAAACATAGCAACATGCTTCATTATTTATTTGCAATAACCAAGCAATACTAAAGTTTGTGAACAGTTAATTTTAGTATATATAAGCATAACCAGCTATGCTACTTAACCAGAATGAATACTTAAAACTTTGATATTTCAACACATCAGAATGCTTTTACCTGACCTATGACAATAGTGCTCCTATTAGCATGCAGAGTAGAAGTGAACTGTGAATTAAAATAAAGAATGGACATGGTGTGGTTGTTGTCTTATACGTCACCTCACAGAATGAGAAAAATAATGAATGTCAGGCAGTATACATTCATACCTCACATCAGAAACACTTTAGAATATCAACTGCTATGAAATATATCTTAACCATTTATGCAGTGGTTATATTCTGATTTATAAGAAAGAGTAAACAATGTTTCCTCGTACATGCCTTATTAATATCATAGATGTAATCCTAGTTACATTGTATCTTTCCAACTCAGTTCCATTCACTGGCTGAGTATCTTCTGAATCCATTCATGGTCCTATGTGAGCCAGAGCCTATCCTTCTGGTACCAGCCAAAAACAGGATGCATGTGTACATACTCACTCATGCACAACATGCACACCTACAGTCAATATTGACAAATGCCAATCAACCAATAGCATACCTTTATGACATAAATGGAGAGTATAACAAAGAGCAAAATCCTCCCCGGATAGATGGAAGAGATGCATGGAAGCCATTCCTTCTATGTGCCGAACTGGAGACCAAAGCGATGCGAAGTAGCAGTGCAAACTACTTTCTTAATGGTGTACCTTACCACAGTTGTCAAGCTCTTAGAGTGAAAACAACGTCTGGAAAACAATTCTACTTTTATACACATTTTTTGCTGCTGCTGAACATTGACCTGAGTTGAAATAAAGTTGAAGTGGAATAGATGTGATTATAATTTCATGATACATAGAAAAGGTGATGTAATTGAATTACAATGCAATAAAAAATCTACACTGTTATTCTCTGTGCGTCTGTTGCCAATACCTGCGAGTGGGGAGGTCTCCTGGGAATGCGCTAATGGTGCAATCACTGCTTAATTCTACAATCATGTAACCTTACAGAACACACTGCAAATGAATGCAAGGATAAGGACATGGACACTCACTGGTTAATATTAGGAAAGAAACATCTGTTTTTTTATCTTTTATTCGTGATATGTACTGGTGATGTCTACAGACAGATACGGTATAGTGATTGCCAAAATGATCCAGAATACTTTTATATGCTTTTTTCAACCTGGTTTTATGACCATCAGAGCTTGCCCCATCAGTCTGGCCCAATCTTACCATAATCGTAGGTATTTAACAGCAACAGCAAGAGCTTGCTGGGGGAAACCATCAATCAGGCAGCCTCGGCAGTGGTTTGCATCCTTACTGGCACCAGATCAGAGGGCATTTTTTTCTATACTATTAACCATAGCACTTCCCCAGGTAGATAAAAAATAGCCTACATCATCATGAGAGGCATCATGCCTCCCTTTGTAAGAACACACTGTCATGCACTGGCAATGAGCACTAATTCATTCATGGCTTGGTGACCAAATGCCCACCCCTGGGCTTTACTTGCAACACCATTCCTCCACTGTGGGTTTGTAATATTGGTTGATCTCATTCCTCCCTCTCTCCTGAGGACAGGAACACTCCTCCTTCCTATGTCAGCTCCAGCAGATGCCTGAGCTGATAGCTGGACTTAGGCTGTCTAGACAGAATTCAAGGCTTTATTCCTCTATGTCAGTGGAGCTGGCATCCAGTTACAGTAACTTGATTTAGGGCTAGACATTTAGCTAAGAATGGAGTCAAACAAAACAAAGGGTATCTTGCAGGTTTACTATGTAGGCAGTGGAAAAGCTAATAGAACTGGACAGTGCAGGCCAGACTGAAGGACACCACTGTTAGCTGGGATCTCCTTTTCCTATCTCTTATTGTTTACTATCATGCAACAGAGAATAACCTCAGTTGTTTCCATAAAAGAAATTATACTTAATGGCTTACTTTAACTCTCTCTCTCTCTCTCTCTCTCTCTCTCTCTTTCTTTTTTCATAGAGCAGAGTGAGATTGGGTATGACTGCATGACAGTTTAAGATAGCAAAACTTTTATGCACACCACTGACATAAGGGGTCTTGTTCATGATTACGTTCAATATCTAACATAAAATGCATGACATTACTTTTTGGTTTTGAGGTGAGTTATAGCTCTAATTGTTGATTTAGAAAGCATAAGGCACATTGACTATAACTGAAGGAGGAGAAAGCACTCCAGAAATGGATAATGTTTTGCCTTAATTAGCTGCTACTGATTGTCAGTGCTTCCTACACAATTTTCATAATTTTACCATTTCTGAAACCAGTCAAAAATCTTCACTGTATTTCTCACAGTTTGAATTTCCACTGTTGCCTTATTTAACAAGATGTGTGTGTGTGGGGGAGGGGGGGGTGCAGATTTCTGCCTTCTGCAAGAGGCTGTGTGAAAGTATTTTAAGTTTTTACATGTTGTTGATTCCAAACTCCTCGCCATATATAATGGATGTAAATTATTAAATGGGCAAACATGCAAGGACCTACAAATCTTTAAACATTCAGTGTGTTGCAGCATCTTTATAAATAGGAACTGGTGGGTCGCTCCTGTATGCTGATGTCAAAGAAAATCACACCAGCTATCATGTGCCCTTCAATAAAAAGGCACCAAGCTAGGCATAACCATCGGCTTTGCTTAGACCAGTGCTCAGAACAGTATGTTAGCAAGATATATTGGTCGGACATAGAACAGTTCCTGGTTAAGTAAGACCTATGTGCATAATACATTCTTCTATGTATGTAGCCAGTGGAAAACTCTAAGTTGCAAGAAATGAAAGTTTGCCTACTGCTTGGTGCTTGGTGTGAAATGTCAACACTGATTGTGTGATATAGCATGGATGTCCTAGAATGCTGCTTCACACATCAAGGTCAAGATTCAGGTTGTATGTGCAGTGAGGATAAAGACTATATAAAGTTCTCATCAACAACACGTCAGTGCTATGCTGCAATGGTACTGATGTTACCTCATGTTTTGGGGCAATTTGACTGTACTTGTGTTTGCATGAATGTTATCTTTGGATGCGATGGCTAGAGGTACAGCAATCATCATTATCATCAACAGCAGCCCTATTTTCCCATTTTCCATTTTCTATATGGTGCTGGAGTGTCACTTCAATTGTTGCCATCTTTCTTGATCCAATGCTACTCCCCAATCTTCTTCAATAGTCATTCCTGACTGTCGCACAACTTACATCACACAATCCATCCACTCTGTTTTGCCTTATTCCTGTCTATCCCACATCTTCTTCTCCAGAGTATCTTCTACTTTCCTGCACATATGCCTAAATTCTCATAATCTGTTCAAACGTCAGAGGTACGTCAATCAGGAGTGGATTTCATCCATTGACAATACATATGTTCAGCAGATGGACAAATCTTGCAAACTCCAGCATAAGTCCCTCACTGTCTTCATGATTCACACATAGTTTCATAATTTCATATAAGTGCATTTGGGCCTATGCAGCCATTTAGAATGCAGAGTCTAAAAATTGTTTAGTAAGGTCCCAGACAAGTGTCAAGGGACTTTATTAAATGAGCTGTTGTATTAATTTGCCTAAGTCTCAATGGTAATTTATTTCATAATTTGTCTAAAGACTGCAAAATAAACCTAATTCTGGCACTGGTCCTACATTTATCAAATGTATCTAGATATAGATATATATGTATATATATATATATATATATATATATATATATATATATATATATATATATAGAGAGAGAGAGAGAGAGAGATGTGACTTACCTACTGCTGGTAACTTAGTAATCTGAAATAATTTCATATTAAATATTAGTCTTACTTCTTCATCATGGAGAGTATAGAAAGCTAAACACAACTTTCATTTCAATGGTGATAACTTACTAAATATAGCCCAAGATGTTAAGGTTGCTTGAATAGGATAAATGTTTACACCTAATGCTCTAAAGCCATAAGATCTCATTTACTATATGTACAAAAATATTGAATTATACTGTGTTTAAGAATGAGCTTTAGAATAACTAATCCCATTCTTTTAACTAAATGAGCATCTGCCTAAACTAGTAATTTCCTATCTGCAAAGAAATTAGACATGTTGGTGGGTATTTCTTAAACAGAATGCATTCATGTAGGCCAGACAACTGTCCTACAGTCTTGATGTCATAAGTATACTTGGGCAAGCAATAAGACCTCTCTAGTGGAATGAATGAAAAGACAATATTAAATAATATTGGGCCAGGACTGAACCCTGAGGTTCTCCCATTGGCACGTCAGACCATTCAGAATAAAATCCCTCAACTGACTCTCTGATGCCTGCCTCTGACCAACATTTTATCTTTTCTGTTTTGAAGTGGTTTATACCTATGTCCATCATTGACTGAATGATAACACAATGAAAAATGCTTTTGGTAAATCCAAATAAACAACACCAGCAATAATTACAGACTATTTTGAAGGAATCAACAAAATTAGTTAACGTAGATCTCTTCTTACAGAATTTATCCTTATTAAAATCGATGTGTTCACCACTTTTCATACTTGTATCTAGTATGTCCAAAAGACAAGGAAACTGTGCTTAGAGAGAGGTTCAGTATTTTAAGGACACAAGGACACGTAGTAGAGGACTGCTATGCTAGGTATATACAATGTAGCATGCTGTTACATTTTCAGAAGACACTGGTTAGCTCCAGGAGATCTAATAACACCAGCATGTGACCCTCAATCACCTGCAGATGAAGAGCATAAACTGAGAAGAAATGCGACTGACACTGACTCTGAATTTTTGAAGTCATTTCATGTGTCTAGACACATCCAGGGTTACTCTGGATAAACATGTAAAAACATCTCAGATGGTCACTGTATGTGCAGTCACACAATATGATGGCTGGAATAAATGGTTGTATCTCTGATACACCAAATGGATATACAAAAGCAGTGGGGAATAACACTAACTATGATAGTAAGGCTTTCAAAAGGTATAAGGCAATACCTGACAAGCTACATGTCAACAGAAAGATATGAAATCTGCACCAGTACAGTTGCCTTAATGTTACCATCCCACAGAATACTGATATGTGCATGTCATCAAGTATTACCTATATTTAAAACAAGGCAGATGTTTCTCAGTACAAATGGCAGGCATCGTCTATGCAGACATCATTGAATAGACTGGACAAAAGTTGAAGTAAATATACAGACTGTGGAGTATGCCACAGGTCACGAATATGCATGCCACATCTTACAAAACAGGAGAACATGTTTTAGGATGGTGAAATTTCATTTGTTTCCTCACTCCCTGCTGAGCCCAACATGCCTACAGAGAAAAAAGTTTCACCTCGATGGGTTGGTGGACAAGCATTAATGGTCACAGTTGGGCTACAATTAGTAGACCATGGTGGAGAGGTATTTGACAAAGTGCTGGAGCTTAACAGCTGCCCGTAATGTATGCTCAATATGGTGTCTTCCAAATCCATTGCATAGTGATGAGGATATGTGGCACAAAATGTATGGCTGAGAATGATCAACATAGTAACCAAATGTTGCTGCATTAGAGACTGCACAGACACCACCCACATATGGATTGCTAAGTGTGGACCCACACATTCCAAGTACATCCTAGTCCCTATGGCAACCACTGGCCTTGCCAACCTCTATCTTAGCTGTCAGTGGGTGTCTCCTTGCTCCTCTGGGTCCCTGTCCATGTACACATGGTGGTATTTCTTTATTTACAGTTTGATAACAATATAGTTCAGCTGATCAGCTGATCCCTTTCAGCTATGACCCATCTTCTCTAGAAAAACTGAATGCTGAATCCTGTTGTATTTCTGTGGCCCTCAAGCCAAAAAGAGTAGAATATGTAGGTGTTACATGAGCATTGGATCTATTTATTTAGTTACTTGTTTGGTTATTTATTTATTAAATGTATTAACTGGATATGTTGGTAAGCTTACAGACAATTTTCAGCCACAACCCATGAAAAATTGGCACTTACAGCTTTGTTCTAAAATTGAATTACAGACATTAGCTACTATGCAATGCTTAACAGTACAACGATAAGGCAATATTAGAAAGGATACGATTTCAACTGCACAGAGTTTTGTAAAATGTGTGCAATTTTACCTCATAGTTTGGTCTGTTCCTCAGAAAATTAGTGGTTTTCTGGCAAATGACTGAGGATTGCGGTGACTAAATAATAGAACATGTTGTTCAGAAAATGCATGCTGGTATAAATCCTATTATTCTAGAAAACGTTTTTAAGATTATAAAAGCCTCTCCAGTATGTTTGACTTTTTCCAGAATTTGTGGGCTAAAAGGTTGACAGATGTCATACTACAATATGTTAGAAAGTATACTACAAGCAACTAATATATATTAGAATGTAGTTAAAGGTCAATATGTACAAAAACACAAATCATATAACAAATGTTTTCAAAATGAAAATAAATTACAAATAAAGACTGACCCATGGTACTGTCAAGTGTGGTACAATAATGTCCTGTGTACCAGATGCACCCTGGGTGAAAAAGTACCCATCAACAGCAGCAGCAACCACAGTTTGTTTTTATGTGCTATCATTCCTGCAGTGGTATAGTTATTTATTTATTTATTTTACATTTGTTGACTGGGATTGTCCGACTGAGCTGAAGAGCCCTTTTTCAGTAGAGGCCTGGGGAGAAAAGCTCCAACATTTTAAACAATTTTCATTATAAATTAGCATTAAACAGCAATGTTACAGGATTATTACAAGGCATTAAGTAAGAATACAATGTTATGCTCAAGAAATATTTGAGCGGCTCTCACAAAAGTATTATAAGTAAAATTGCCACACTTCTATAGGACTGCACTGCCAAGGTACCATTTCTGAACAGATTGAAATGCACACACAGAATATGTATAACAATGTATAATACAGAAATCTGTGATATATGACATACAGTCACTTGTACCATACCTTGCTTGGAGTGCTTGGCAGTTGGAGCAAGGACATCCTATCATACCCCTCAACTTCTTAGCATAAAAAATCTGGGCAAAGATTAAAAGAATTGGGGTGAAAGGCCCAAAATAGAGACTGATTTTAAATATTGCTGCTATAAACTTAGAAAGCTGCTAGAATAACAGGATGTATGTTAGTATGCATGTTCTGAAGGCTATGCAGCCTGAAATTATGTCATTATTTAGTAACTTCAATCCTCAGTGATTTGCCAGAAAAAAACACAGATTTTATGAGGAACAGACTAAATATATGAGGCAAAAATCTGGACATTTGAGAGGTATGCATTCCATCTTGCAATACATTAGCAATGTGACATGGATATGTATCAGTACATGAAAGTAACAACACCTTACGGTGCAGCCGCATAAACTGTGGGTATTATATCATATACCTACCTGACATGGGAGTCACAGCTGTCTCATCTACCATAAAACTGTTAGGTATTTTATGGATGGAATCATGGCCTTAAAGTGAATCTCAACATTCCTCAGTCTTACCATAGTTATTCCCTAGGGTGAGATATGTCTTGTGCAGAATTATTTTCCAAGACATCCCAAATGTATGAAATATGCATGTGCACCTATGTAATGAACATTTACATACCGTTTATCAGCTTATTAAGCCACACACACACACACACACACACACACACACACACACACACACAGGCACATGTGCACAAACACACACACACACACACACACACACACACACACATAGCTTGACTGACACGCAGACAAATGGATAGACAGATAGATAGTAGATAGATAGATAGATAGATAGATAGATAGATAGATAGATAGATAGATAGATAGATAGGCAGACAGACATCCCATGTCTATTTACAGGCACCTTTATGACTTTTCTTATAGCTTAATTTCCATTGAACGTTATGAACTTGCATCATCTTTGTTTGAGCAAGTGGACATCTACTTTGCTCACTGGAAAAGTTAGCAATACTCTCAGCTAATCACACAATCTCAAAGGGGAAGGACACACATAAAAATGATATAGATATGTAAGATCTGCATTTCTAATGCTAGGAGGTAGATCCACGTATATTAAATGTTGCAATGTCCCTATTTTATTCTGCTTCATACACCTAATAAATACAGTAACTGAAAGTTTATTGCTCCATATATCAAATTTCTGAACTTTATAGTAAGCGGGTTGGAACATCATGGTTGTTCAAAATCACATATTAGGGATGAGTAGGAGATCTTAGTTAAGTTCTCCCTTTTACGGTACTATGTACTTAGTATGTTTAACACTATTTTTAGTACTGCATTTTATGTTAGCAGTGACAATGTAGACTGATATGCAATTCTGAATAGGGTTAGGGACAAGCACGGGTACACAAACATGGTAGGAGGAGTTTAGTGAGCTCCCTGCATTCTGCACCTCCTCACGGTTATAGAAAGAATTAAAACGAACATGTGAATTCTCCAAATGGCATGATAGTGCATCAGAAAGTCTCCAACATGTCGATCTGCATGTTTGATAATGGGTTTTCATAGTCTGCTTTAGTTTTTTGTAACTTTTCACTCGTGGTTTCTTAGCAGGCAGCTGAAAAGAACACAAGATGCTGGTGATGTCCCAGAACATTGCAGATCATATAAAGAAAACAAAAGAAACTTTAGAGACTATACTGACTATTTCAAAGCTCTGTGATAGAAATAACCCATATAAAGAATATTCCAACCAGTCATGAAACTCATTTAAACCACTTGCAGTCTGTCATCACAGCACAATAGAAGGAAATCCCTGAAAATAAGTGTAATCTGTAGAGATTTGAAGTAAATTCCCAGAAACTTCAGCAAGCATTACATGAACTTGATTCCAGTCAGGGTGACATAGAAAATACAGTAATATGTAATAATGATAGAATACTAGGACTACCAGAGCATATAGAATAGAATAATCCCAAAACTTTACTAGCTCAAGAGATGAAAAATATATTACAACCAGAAACTGAGAAAGATCATCAGATAGGTATTGACTTCCAAGACCTGGAAATGGGAGTTGTTGAGGTTGAGTTCAGAAAAACGTTAGGGAGTAAACCTGTGAATACTAGATTCAATACCCCTGCTGGATTAAATGATGTGTACTGTTGCCAAATACATGAGGGATACTAACTGAATACTCAGGATCTCAGCTTTATGTATATTGTTTTGTATAACAAAGAGCTGTTGAACTTTGGAACTGTGAACTTTTCTTCTATCTTGTTTTTTTTTCCCCTCTAGGATATACCCCAATAGATTCAGTTTGAGATAGACTTAATTTATATAAAGGAACACTGTTGGAATATATTGAAACATTTGAGTGTAAGCTAGTCTTATAAGAGGTGCTAAATAGATGGATGGATATAAATCTGGCTATTTATTATTAGTTAATTGAAATAAACTTTATAATATGTAAAGAATAATTGCCTGTTAAAAGAAGCGTAGCAAGGCTGGGGAGAAGGGGGCAGCCTCCCAGGCCCTGGTGTTAGGGGTCATAATTGTGAAGCACAGATCCTGCTTCCTTCTTTCTGTTCCAGCATTTCTGAAAGGAGGTCAGCACATCAGCACTTTCTGTAGGATAGAAAACAATAAAATTGTCCTTATGCTTCTGCCTGTGAATGGTAAGCAGGTATGATTTAGTTTGTCTTATAGGATTGCAGTTGTGAAAATGTATTCTCTTTTTTAGATGTTTTGTAAGTCAGTTTGGATATGTTACATATTATGTGATAGAGTTGTTTAGCTATATCTGCATGACAGAGTCTAGACTGACATGTTACTAAGGATATGTTGCATATTTAGAATACAGTGGGACCAACTGAGAGTAAACCAGGGTCATGTGAAGCAGTAAATTGTTTTTCAAGAAGAGGTGGTGGCGAGAAACAGGCTTGTGGTATCTTTGTGACCCACAGGTGAAAGCAATCCCTCTTTTTGGTGGCCTGGTCTAACAGTAGTAGGTTTTGAATGATATGCAACAAGTTCAATGCATAAGCAGGCAGTACAGGGGCATAGTGGTAAATACTGGTGGCCAAAGCTGAGACACCAAGCAACTCAAAAAGTTAACACAGAAGGGAATGAGACAAAGTAAAGCATGTAATACTCTGGGACTATTTCAATGCTATATAAAAGAAAGGCAAATTCCAATTATTTATATAAACGTAGAGTCTAATTGGCCTGCCTGCAAGAAACTAAGTTAAAGTTTAAAGACATAGCTTCCAAAGGTTGTGGAATTGGAGTGGGATCAGACACTGCTGTGGCTCAGTTAAGAAAGGAGTGACAGCTCCTATACTTAGTTCCTTATTCATGACCAAAATAAAGGATGTGACTGACAAAGCTGGCAGTATGACCATGCTGATGGTTTGGGTGCCATATCAAGTGCTTATAGCTGGGAAGATTTATAGTCTTAATGAGGATGGCACAGCCATATTTACTAAATTCTTTAAGACAATAGAGGAAAATAAGTTGAGTTCTAATGGAATCATCATAAGTGGAATTTTAACATGATAGTGGATCCTACTATGGACAGGCTACCTGTAGACAGATTTAAAATAGGAAAGCTACAACAACGCTTAGAGTGCATATAGAAATAAAATCAAACAAAACCTTCACAACTATCACTAGAGAGCTGGTACTAGATGTGAAAAATACTGTAGCAATAAGTCCCAGTAACATCCCAGGATGCCTCCTAAATAGTTTGAAGCATGACCTGTTGGTACCAGTGGAATTACTGTTTAACCATAGCCTCCATACTGGTTTTGTGCCACATGAATGGAAAGCTGCAACAGTAATCCCTTTGTACAAGTATGGGCCATCAATTGACCTTGGGATCTATAGCAATTTAAAGAATTTAAAGAATTATCATGGAAATGATTAATAAGAACAAAGAAAATCTTCAAACACTGGATCCAACCCAGTTTTCTCAAGGGCAGAACATGCCTACTGACCCTGATGGACTTCTTTGAGAAGATCAGCAAGGTAATAGACAAGTACAACATGATGCATTCTTCCTACCTTTACCTGGCTACGGTATTTGATGCATTACCCAACTCAGACATTATAAACAAACTCACAGATATAGGCATGTGTTGTAATCTGGATAACTGGTTCTCAGATAGGACCCAGAGGGCAGTCACTAGTGGAGTCCCTCAGGGCTTTGTGCTGGTTCCACTATTTTTTGGCATCTACTTCTCTGAAGTCAAGGCCATTGTCAAGGGCCTCTGGCTGACCAAGTTTTCAGATGATTGCAACTATGAGCAGATATAGAGCTCCCCCAAAACACTAATATTCCACAGGAAGGACTAACACAGACAAATGACTGGTAGCAAAACCATGGCTTAAAATGCTCAATGCCAAGAAATGTATAATTCTACCCTTTGAGAAGTCACCCACCCTAGGAAAAGACCTTACCAATAGCACACCCCTAAGAGTAGAATCAGCAGTCAGAGATTTGGATACACATGTAGATAGTAACCTGGTTTTCGACCAACATGTGTCTGAGGTAGTAAGGAAATCATTCTATGTTGCTCAATTTATAAGCAAGAGCATAGAATCTAGATCCAAGGACTTCATTGTACCAATGTATTCAGCCCTCATCAGGCCAATCAATGAATACAGTGGCCCATCTGGTATGTACCTGACCAGACATATGCAATAACTGAAATGTCCACAGAGGTTCCTCAAAAAAAGAAAAAGAAAATACGGGGAGTGAACAGCATGTCCTATGTAGATCACCTCAAGCCCTCACTCTATGGTCTGTTGCTTACCGACTGTTTGATAGGTAATCTATGCTTGGCACACAAGGCATGCTTGGATCTCACTTTAATTGACCTGTTGCATATCTGCAAAATGAATAGCATCAGAATTACTCAATCTAGGGATTTAAACTTTGCTTGCAACATAAAGAGGACACATTAGAGGGACAGGTATATGTCTGAGAGAATTCTTCTTCTCTGGAACAGGCTTCCCATCCATGTGAGGCAGACCTCATCCCTAACCCTATTCATGAGAAACCTGGAACAATGGATGGGAAATTTGAAATACACCATGGGTCTAGCACCTATATCTCTACCAAACATGGAAAGCCTGTAAATCTTGCTCTACCTTACATATACCCCTTAAAATAACCTTTACTGCACATAAACTCGTGAGATATAATTGGGAAGCTTGGCTAAGCTTATAAAGGCCCCAATGGTCATTACTTTAATATACACCTATAAACTTACAAACCTGTGGTGGATTTTGAGCTAGAGGGTAGGTGGAGAATGATGCACCCTGCAGGAAAAAATACATTTATATGGCCCCAAAAGTGGTTGTGGCTATTCATGCAGATTTAGGTGTGGGGTGTAGATTTAGGGTGGGGTGAAGGGGGCAGTTGCCTCTGGTGCAAGGAGCTGGGGGTGTGACCATGAAGTGCAGGTCCTACATTCTTCAAGTTATTTCTGTCCCAACATTTCTGTTAATGTTTATGACATATGATTTGGTCATGTACTTTATTTCCTGGAATTAATTTCACTATTTAAAGGTTTGTCACAGTAAAAAAAGTTTTTGTTCTGATGAAGTCCTTTATTTAAGATGGACAAAATCACTTACATTTGGAATTAAATGAATGCATTATATTCAGGACCCCTGAAACAAATAGAACAGAGAGCATGCAGCCAGTAAACCAATTAGGTTTAATGCCAAATTTGTTTTATATGCAACTGTTTGAAGAGTCTATTTTGGATGACAGTAAGACAGACTGTATAACAAATATTGCTCTAAGATTAGTATGTTCCACCCAAAATATGTAGCTTACAAGTGTGGGTGCCACCACAGCAGGGTTCTGTGATCTGGGGCACATGCTCCAAATGTGAAGTACTGTGTCCTGGTGGTGTCTACAGTAAACAAATATAAAGCTGTTTTTCATTTGTTATAGTACTAATGGCACATGGGTAGCTAACCCACATCCTATTACAAAGAATGTGAAATATTGTAATCAGTTGCCCTTAATAAACAATCGCTGTACTTTACTGGCAATCAATAGATAAAATGTCATATGATACAGATACAGATGATCAGGAAATGTAGATGTGTTTTTTTTTCTTTGCAGGTATGTATGTTCTATGTTATTTGTGGCAGAAAACAAGTTAGAATTGTAGACTGTGGTACTACTCACAGCAAACTACAGTTTTTTTTATTTTTTTTCAATGGGAGAAGAGTTCCATGCATACCTCTCAACATCTTTGCTCAAGAATTCTGGATAAAGCCAAACATAATGTGAGTACAAAGGCCAAAAATCAGGTACAATTTTTTAATATTACTCTATTTCGCTTAAAAGTTAATAGAAGAACATGATTTAAATCAATGTGATTTTTTTTACTTCAACTTTTTTGTTAAAGATTTTTAAAGAAATTACAATAATACTTTAAATAAACAATAATTATATATAATTAAAACAATACATAATCTGAAAAACAAAAATAAGCTTTATAAATATAATCCCTAATTTTACAACATATAGTAATTTTCCTGAATATTATAATTTAGATACATTTTAATGGGATTGTTTATGATTTCTGAAATAGAAGAGACATTTATTTATTTATTTATTTACAGTTTGATTACCGGGGAAGTCCACTGGGCCCAGAGAGCCTGTTTTCAGTGGAGGCCCAGGGAGAAAAGCTTCATGAAAAAGTTTACAGTAAAAATAGCAGTCCAATAAAAATAAAAGTATACAAATACATATCAAATAATACAAAGCGTGAGCAATATTGCCCATAGTGGAAAAATATTGAGCGGATACATTTTAACAAATTCACACAGTTGAAGTCAAAATTCAAAAGCTATTTACAATATTTACAGAGTGTGAGAGATCATATGGGAATTAGCTATAGAAGGTTATAGCCTGGCTAAAAGGTGCTTAGGATCTCAGGAGGATACCCCCCAGGGGCTTTTGTTAAAGAGTTCTAGGTTGGGAGAATGCAGTTACATTTCCGTTTGGAGGAGAGGTAGGTGTAAAGCTGAGTTTTGAAGTTGTTTGTGTTTGACATTGCCCTTCATGTGGAAGGAAGAGAGTTCTATTTCTTACCTAAGGAGAAGGAGAGGAGAAGTTGTCTAGCAGAACATTTAGGTTTGTGGACAGTAATTAAGTTTTGGTGTTCAGATCTGAGAGTTCTATTTCGGGTGTTTGGGGGAAGGATGTTAGTTAGAGCAGGGCATTTGGTTGGATTAAAATATTAGTCTATGTGCTGTAGCGACTGGAGGAAGTTCAGGTAATTTGTGAATTCTAACCAGTTGAGGGATTGGAGGGTAACACAGTGATGAGTGGAATGTTTGGCTTTGGTGGCAAATTTAGAAATTTTGCTATAACAGCTTTCAAGTTTAGAAGTGATGGAAGAGGTTAGTTTAGTTAGTAGCGAGGCGCCATACAGAAGGGAGGGAATGAGGTAAGAGGAGCCCAGAGTATGCCTGGTAGAAGTAGAGAGGAAGTGGTTGTTCCTCTGTAGCATACCTAGTTTTTGGTGGGTTTCTTTATATTTTGCTGAATATAGATGTCAAACCTGAGGTGTTCATCTATAGTTACACCAAGTAGTCTGGCAAAAGAAACATCTTCGATTGGAGAGTTGCTTTGGCTAAGGACTTGGAAGGAATTTTTATCAAAAGAGAAAGATTTTGAGGGTGGGAATAGTAGTATTTTAGATTTGTTAGCACTGAGAGAAAGGTGATTTTGGTGCATCCAGATCTCAGTAGTTGAGAAGGAAGTCTGACTTTTAGATAGGAGTTCAGGGAGGTTAGAGGCAGAGCAGACAAGTGTAGAGTCATCTGCATATTGGATGACTTTGGAATTAGGAATAGCAGAGTGAAAGTTATTGATAAAGATATTAAACAGCATTGGTCCAAGGATGGACCCCTGTGGTACTCCGGTAGGGGTAGGTAAGAATGGTGAGGTGCCTTTTTTCCATTTCACAGCCTGAGATCCATCTGACAGATAGCTTCAGAACCAGGAAAGAGTGTTTTGGGAGAGATTTAGTTTTGAGAGGTGACTTAGAAAGTGCTTATGGGAAACAGTATCAAATGCTTTAGATAGATCTAGGAGCACTGTAGAAATTAAGTTCCCAGAATCTCGGGCTTGATTGACAGTTTTTAAGAATGAGAATTGAGCTGTTATGGTGTTATGTCCTGGTTGGAAGCCATGTTGGGTAGGGGTAAGAAGTTGTTTTTTAGTCAGAAAAGGCATAAGTTGGAGGTGGATGCATTTTTCTAGGATTTTGGTGATTGGAGAGAGAAGAGCTATAGGGCGAAAGTTTGAAATGTTAGTGTTTTTGCTTCCCTTGTGGAGAGGAAGAATAAAGGTGGAATGCCAGAATTTAGGGACATAGAATTCCTTTATGGATTTGTTAATTAGGATACTAATTGGGAGAGCTATACGATCGGCAGCAGACTTGAGAAAGGAAGAGGGGATGTTGTCAGGTGCATTGGAGCAGGGTTTAAGTTTGGATAGAAGTCTTTTTATGTAATTAGTGGAGGCAGGTTTAAGCTCAAACATAGGGGAGAAATTATCTGGGGACTTAGATGAGATGGAATGTAGGAGAGATGGGTCATTGTTGGGAAATGTTTTCGTTAGGTCGGATATTGACTCTATAAAGAAAGAGTTGAATAGTGAGCTAATTCGAGATCAGATTTACTTGGATCTAGACAGGGGTTATTTTTGGAGCCTGGGTTGAGGAGTCAGTTTATGGAGTTCCAAAAAAGCCTAGGGTTTTGGGGATGGTTGGACTGGAGCTTAGTGTAGTATGATTTTTTTGTCTTTGAAGATTTATTTTTTGCAAAGCTACGGAGCTGTGTATATTGGAGAAGGGTTTTGGGAAGTTTATTCTTTTGGTAAAGCTTCCAGGATTTGTCTTTTTGATGCATAATTTGCTTTGTTTCTTTGGTTAGCCAAGGGGCAGTTATAGTTTTTATTCTTTTTTTCCTTGGTGGCGTCAGGGAGCCAAGGGACAGTTATAGTTTTTATTCTTTTTTTCATGGGTGGAGCTAGGGATCCAAGGGGCAGTTGTAGCTTTTATTCTTTTTTCCTGGGTGGAGCTGGGGAATTTAGAGCATCTAGGAGAGTAGAATTAAAGTGGTCTATGGCTTTATCGAGTGGAAGGGTTTTTAGAATGCTCCAATTCATTTGTTTGAGATAGTTAGAGAAGGTTTTGGGATCAAATTTACTAAGGTTGCAGGTCTGAATATATTGATGTTGGTGTGGATGGAGTGGTGGTTGCACAGTAAATGAAAGCTGGGAGGTGGTCACTAATAGAGTCAGGGATGGTACCAGAGTTGGTAATTTTATTTGGCTAGGAGACTAAGATCCAGTCAAGAGTGGATCCTGGGGGATTTGTTTTATTGGGTCTGGTGATGGAGTGGGTTACTTGAGTAAAGTTAAAGAGGTTAATGGACAGGGAGGGTATGGGACTGTTGATTTTATTCCAGTCGATGTTTGCATCGCCTAGTATGTAAGTTTCAATGTTAATTTCAGCTGAGTTCCATTGGAGTATGACTTCAAGGGTTGAGATGTTATTTCGGGCAGGATATAAAGGTCGATGATACAGAGGCTTTTGTGATTATTCATTTTTAATAGACCGACTGTTAGTTCTACATTGGCGAATATAGGAATGGAGTTTGGAAGGGGAATTAATGTAAGTAGATTGGAATAAATTAATGCAATGCCTCCACCTTTTTTCTTTGGGCGGTCACATCTGAGAGTGTGAAATCCAGAGGGTAGGATTTCAGAGTCAGAGATGTGGAGTTTGAGCCAAGTTTCAGAGATGACTACAATGTCAGGTTGGTTATGACTTAGTCATGCTTGAAACTGATGTGCTTTGTTGTTGAGACTCTGGGCACTGAATGTGAAAAATTTAAGAGTATTGTAGGGGGATGAAAGTTTAGAGGAAGCAGGAGGATAATTGTTATTTGTGGATGGGTTAGGTCTGGGGTTTGAGTGAATGTCTCCAGCTAAGATGAAGTTATTGAAGGAAGTTATTTTAATGTGTTTTGGTTTGGATTAAGGGTGTTCTGGATGGTCTAGTATTTGTTTAAAGAGTAAGTGTCTTAGCAGTAGTGGAAATAATTTTAGGATTAAAAATGTGCAGAGGGTTGAGTTGAAACAGAGAGGAGGAGATGGAAAAGAAATGATTATTTGAGTGAGGGAGGAGATGGTTTTGTGTGAGAGTATGGTAAGGAGTAGAGGGTGGAAGCTGATTGGAGGTATAGGAGCTCTCATGGTATAAAGTTGTTAGGAGTAGTAGAGGGAGATGGGGGGTTGGAGTGTTAGGAACAGGAAGGAAAGCATGGTTAGAAAATGGTAGTTTAATATGGGAGGATTTGTAGTTGGAGAGAATAGTTTTGGGGTGAGAGGGGGTAGTGAAAGAGTGATGTATTTAATTAGTGATATATTTCATTACTGTGGGTGAAAGGAGGAGGGGTAAAGAGGGGAAGGCTTTGATTAGATGGTTGACTGTGGGTGAAAGGAGGAGGGGTAAAGAGGGGAAGGCTTTGACTGGATGGTTGACTATGGGAGAAAGGAGGAGGAGTAAAGAGGGGAAGGCTTTGATTGGATGGTTGACTGCGGGTGAAAGGATGAGGGATAAAGAGGGGAAGGCTTTGACTGGATGGTTGACTGTGGGTGAAAGGAGGAGGAGTAAAGAGGGGAAGGCTTTGAGTGGATGGTTGACTGTGGGTGAAAGGAGGAGGGGTAAAGAGGGGAAGGCTTTGACTGGATGGTTGTCTTGAGTGGATGGGGAGTGGTTGAAATAAAAGTAGAAGTAGTGGGGGCGAGTGGGAATTGGGGGCAGGGTAGGGGAACGGACTAAGCCTGCATGGTGAACGGAGCAGGTAGAGCCAAGGAGAAGGAAGAAAGCCAGCAAAAAGTTATCAGTGAAGCTGAGAACTAGCTCAGAGGTAAGGAGGCACTGGCATAAGGCACTGTGTGTGTGAAATTAGAAGGATGCAGAGGGATGACAGGGGATAGGAGCTGAAAACAGGGCAGTAGCAGTTTAGTAGAATATAGTAAGTATTACTAGGGATAAAACAGGCCAGTGGTAAATTAATAGAACAGTTACAGTACTTTTGGCTTATATTAAAAGATAGGTAGTGGTTGAACAATGCCACCTGGTGGCCAAACTGAGTAAGTACAATGGTAAGCTATGAGCACTCAGAGGAGGGGGAAAGAGCCTAGGAGAGTAAAGGGAGATATTATTTAAATGGATATCATTATTTAAATACTTATCAAGTTAAAAAAAAAACATTAGCCCATGGATTTTCTGTAAGAGGTTTAGGCAATATTCTGTTTTCTTGATGGTAAACTCTTTCCATGCTACTTCTCATAATGAAGGAAAAAAATGAATTTTGGAGGAGAAAATCTCTTCTATCGTTTTGTTATATTTTTACTTGCCATAATCAGGAATGTCCATAGCATTTAACAGTTTTATTATGTATCTGGACTTCCTCAGAAATGTTGAATAAAGTTAATATTTTGTTTAAGTAAAATGTGTTAGTCCACAATGGCTGGAGAAAGACAGTTATATTCTTCCAAAATATAGTTAAAGTTGAGCAATCATAAAAACGTTTACCTGGTCAACTTTACACATTTTTTTACATCTCCAGCTTCTAAAATCTTACCAGCAGTCTACATAACACCGAATGTGTGATAAGAGACCTTGGGACCCAGGTGGACAGTAATCTGTCCTTTGATAGTCACATCGCCACAGTACTCAGGAAGTCCTTCTACGTGGCACACCTTATCATAAAAGGGTTCTTATCCAGGAAAAAAGAGGTCATTGTTTCCTTCTACTTGACACTCATTAGACCCATTATAGAGTACAACGCCCCTTTTGGAATGTACCTCACAAGACATCTGCAGCAGCTGGAAAGGCCACAGAAGTACCTCACAAATATGATTTCTGGCCTCAGACAGATGCCCTACACTGACCATCTCAAAAAACTCCAGCTTTACTCCATAGCATATCACCTACTCCGAGGTGATCTCTGCCTAACATATAAAGCTATGTCAAACCCAGAGCTGTTGGACATGCTATACCTAAAGAAATCCCAATCCCTCTGAGCTACACGCTCTAGGGACCTAAAGCTTGTCACCACAATAAACATAACATTTTAAAAGATTTAAACAGAACTTTTCATTCTAATTGTCAAAAGCCTTTTCAATATCAAGACTAATGAAAAACCTTCTGATTCATATTATTTAATATATCATTATCTAGCATGTGTCTATTTCAGAGGAAACTACATTGATCTGTGTTAATTAAGTTGGACAGAAGCTTTTTATTTTTTTACAAACTATAGTAGTCATGAGCATTTTATAATCAATATTCAATAACAAAACTAGCCTTATCTAAAACACAAAAGTGGGTCATTATCTTTTTTTAATAAATGGAGTGGTTAAACAACATCTCCAAGCTGGTAGAATTATCCCTTTTGATTGCACATTTAGAATGGCACTATAAAAATGTGTATGTTGGTAGGAAGTAATTTATAAATCTCTGGTATCAATCCATCTATTCCTGATGATCTATTACGTCTTAATTCTTTTTATTTGTTCAATACTTCTTTAAAAGAAATTTCATGAAGAAACCTGTGTTTTAGTTTGGAACAAAACTTTATCAAAAGTGCTATATCAAAAAATTACTTATATGTGAACTGAGAGTCATCTTGAGTCAGTTCCTGGTTTAAAGAGATGTAATAGTGTTGGGACATTTCTAATATTCTCCAGCATTTGAACATGTCTTATTACTTTTAGTTTTTATTTCTCTAATTTGAATGAAGGTAAACTTCAATTGCAGTCTTTTAGATACATTTTTCGTATGTTTATGTAACATAGTATGTGACATCAACTTCAAATTTTTCTGAAGTAACAACTATTTTGTGTAATAAGAGTTCATTATATTTCCTGCTTAAGTTTCAATCTCTAATTTCTTAGATTTGTCTCCTTTAATAAATTTCAGTTTGGCGTCTTGTAATTAGACCTGAATCTCTGCATTTTCATTAGCTTACTTTTTTACTATATTTCTATACCAGGAGAATGTTTTACCAAAAATATAGGCTTTAATAGACTCCCATATTGTGATTCTACCTAGATCTTCAATGTTTTTACTTTGCTTAAAAAAACACCTGAAAGAAACCAGGATTTAACCTTTTTTACATTAATAACATAACAAGGAATTCTATTCATCAAGGATAGTCTAATAAGCTCCATAAGATTCTTTTTAACATGAGAGCATTCTGGTCAAAAATAGGACAAGGGACTATGATGAAACTGATTATTTTACAAGATAACTCATTTGTTTATATACTGTTTGTGAAGGAGTCATGAGTGAATTCTAAAGATTTTGCATCACTTGTATAAATGCACCTTACAGCATAGAAATATGTATTTTCTTTATAATAAGAAATACAAAACTCTCTGTAATCTTAACTGATTTACCTAAAAATCTAAAGTTTTATGAGGTCAGGTCAGAAATGTGAAGCAAAATTGGGGATGTTCTATAAAATCAGGGTCAGCTGAGAAGTATGGTCACCTATATTGGCACCTTCATCCCTCAACAGCAGCGTCTATAGCATGTTATTGAAAGTTTACTTAATCGAATCAATAAAGGTCAAACTTTATTGACTGAATAAGTAAAACATCGAATAACGTAAAAAAAAAATTTAAAAAATAAATAAATGGCGTAGGCAGGGGGCAAGCCCCCCTGCACCCCCCACACCCCCCTACTTAAATATACCAACTCCGAGACCGCACTACATTGCGGTAAATGGAAATCTCCCCTTATGGAGATTTCCTCATTTTTTACCATTTTTAATTACTGCATCTTATCAACAGAAATGGCTACCTGTTTGAGAAGAAGGTGAAACAAAGCTTTCAACTGTACCTTATTACAAATAATGTTCATGTGAATGCTTAAAATTCCATGTTCTACACTGTTCCACGTTCAAGATGTCTGTTATACTTTCATTGCCATGATTTTTTAACAAATATCTATGGCAAATAGCACTGAATCATATTAAGTTATCGAAAACTTTTTTTAATAAGTATGAAGAAATTGTTATTAACCATGCTGCCATAAGGCATATAGAGACTGTTGCTATCATTTTTGTGGTAGCAAGTGATGTTTGAAAGCAAATGGCAAGTACTGGATCAGTTCTGAATGATTATTGATATGTTTTGTTCTGTGGTTCAGTATCTGTCAAAGGAAGTGTGCCATCTAATACATACATTCCCTGAATCAATGTATATATGTTCTGTACCTAGGAATCTTATTTGAATTCCCTGATTGTTCTTTTGTTTTTTTTTTGTGAAACGATTACTGATACATTTCTACTTGCATGCAGCAATTACAGCCATGTTGTTTTAGGTGTTTTCTTACTACAGTTTGGCACTATGTCTAATTTCCACCTGAGGGCTATTTGACCTAGGCACAAAAGGCTAACTATAACTCATTTCCAGAATATACACTGGTTCTCATTGTGTTTATATATATATATATATATATATATATATATATATATATATATATATATATATAAAGAAAGAGTTCCCTTGTAGCATAAAGTGCATAGAGTTTATGCATTCAAGTAACTTAAACTTTGGAGAGGTACAGCACTGGAAGCTATGAGGTAAGAATTGAAGTATTCAGTAGGTTTTGTGATTAAATCTGTTAGCTGAAACATTTGTCATGAGCTGAAAATTCATAGTTTGCGATCTTCAGTAGAAGATAGAAAACCTGCCCTTCCCCACCATAGTGTGATCTCAGAGCTGGTATATATAATTAGCAGGGGTGTAGGGGACACAGCCCCTCACATAACAGATGTCCAGTGTTAATCTAGCCTTCCCATTGTCCTACTTCCTTGTAGATGGCCAACTATAAGTATTCAATGAATGGATTTATGATGATGAGCCTATATTATAAAAAAGCACATTCAGTGGTTAGTATTAGTTAAAAACTGTTCAATGGATGTTGTCTTCAAAGATTAACCATAGATCCCATTACTAGGCTAATGGCCATAGGGCCTTTACAAGCCTAGCCATGTTATACCCATGTTTCCTAATTGATCTTGGTTAGATGGTCATTTTTAGTAGAGTGAGTCTATGATTAGCACCGACTACCCCAGTCCATAAGAGACTTAGCTGCCACCACAGGGGTGAATTTATGGTCTCTCATCCAATTGTCTTGGTTATACTTGATTAGGGTCATTGAAGAGTTCTGCTTCACATGAATTGGGAGTTTACTCCATAGGAGGGGCAATCTCTGGGAGATATATTTGTCTCTCCAGCATGCTCTGTTAATGTCACAGACTAGGTTGAGATCCCTGGAGCACGTGACTCTTGCTCTGTTGATTTGTCCCTTTTGAACCCTGTTGCACAATGCACAATGTAGAAGGTTTTTCTTATTACTGTGGACACATGGTGATCGAAGACTAGATTGCTATCAACCTGTGTTCTCAAATCTCGTACCACTGGGTTTGAGCTTAGGGGGAGTGCTGTCAATATTGTAATTTGCAGTGACTTCCACTTTGCCAAATGGGATAATAATGCACTATTTTGCATTTAGCTTTAGTCTGTGGCTTTGGCACTAATCATTTGTCTGTGTTAGCCCCTTTTGTAATATGTTAACATCATTTAGGGACTCAATGATTGCACCCAGTCTGCAATCATCAGTGAACTTGGTAAGCCACAGGCCATCTATTTTCACCTGGATTTCCGGGAAATAAATTCCAAACTGGAGAGGGCCCAACACAGATCAATGTGGTATGCCACTGGCAACTAGGTTATTGGGAGAGGTGGAATCCTCAGCTTTGACAGTATGTGTTCTATTGGTGAGCCAGTTAGCTACCCATCTAGTGATGTTTCGGTTAATCCCCAGCTGAAAGAGTTTCTCAATAATACCTGAGTGGAGGATTGGGTCAAAAGCCTTACCTTAATCAAGATAGGCAGTCTGTACTGTTTTTCCTTCATCCAGGGCTTTGGTGACATTCTCAAAGAAATCTACCAGGTTCACTAAACATAATCTACCATTAATGAAGACAAACTGGGTTGAGTCAAGAGTTTGAAGGTTGCCTAAGTCGTTGTTGATAAGGTCCATGATGATTCTTTCCATGGCCTTGCAGAAAAGGCTGGTTAAGCTTAAGGGTCTATAGTTCCCAGGGTTGGTTGATGGACCTCCTTTGTGCAAGGGGATTACTGTTGCTGTTCTTCGCTCTGCTGGAACAAAGCCAGTGCTCAGGCTGAGGTTAAAGACTGTGCCAAGTGGTTCTGCTAGGTCTTATTTAAGATTGTTTAGTAAGCATCCTGGGATGTTATCTAGCCTGGGATGTTATCTGATCCCACAGAGGCCATGTTTTTGGCCTTGGAGAGCACAGATATGACCTGCTCTTTGGAAATACTAAGTAGATGACTGGTGTCAGGTATGCTTTGGGGTATGGCTGGTGGGGACAGGGGGTGAAGTCTGCACCAAATCTGTCAGCTATCAAGTTGACGATTTCCTCAGGTTTTTTTGGACATAGCTAAAGAATGCCTTATGATTATCCTTAGCTAGGGATGGTAATTTAGCTTCATAACTAGCTTTAAAGGACTTTACAAGATATCTTGCTTGCTTGTTCAAGATGTGGAGGGGAGTATTCCTCTGCTGAGTAAGTTTCCTTGTCTTCTTAGCCATCAGTTTCTTCCTTTTGTTATATAACCTATTTATACTTGAGGTCCACTAGGGTGGCCTTTTCTTCATGAGGACCTGGTTTTGATCCAGTCAGGTACAGCCAAGTCTATACAGTTGTTTAGGTAGTTATACAGAGCATTTGTGTACTCCTCTGCATATGAGTCATTGTTGGCTGTGTTAGAGGGGGGGGGGGGTTTAAAACATTTTATGCCATCACCTAGTGTGCTGTAGTTTGCTTTGGAGAAATTTTTCAGGTTTTTTTTTTGCTCCTGTGAGAGTGTCCGGTCTGATCATTACTTCAAATGAGACAGATTTATGGTATGACCTTACCAGGGAGGACAACACTCAGGGGGTAGTGCAGTGACCCCCATGGTGTTGAGTAGTAAGTCAAGGACATTTGATCCCCTTGTAGAGGTGCAGACTTGATGTTCCGGGGCATTTGTATTCAGACAAAGTTCAGGAACCTCAGAGTGAGCATATTTGTGGTCGTGTATGTCATTCAATTGAAAGAATAGTTGAAATCTCTCATAACCAAAGTGTTTGGCTGTATAGTAAGTGACTCTAGTAAGTGCAGGTAAGTGATGTGCTTGTCTTGGTTCAGGGTGGGGGACCTGTAGCTATGATGTGGTAGGGTGTTTTACCCATAGTTAGTTAGACCTGCAGTAGCTGAAGAGTCATACTGTTTAACCAGTCTTGATGTGTTTTTAGCTTTAATGATGATGGATACACCTCCACCCTTCGCTTCTTTCATGCTCATTTTGGGATCTGAACATGTGGAAGGCATTGTAGCCTTGCACAGCCAGGATGCTCTCTGCAGCCTTGAAGCATGTTTTAGTGAATACATAGATGTCAACATCTTCCAAGATGAGGAGCACTTCCAGGGAGTGCAGTTTCTTGTTTAGCACACAATGAGCTTTCCTCCAGTAATCTCCAACTCAGATGAGGCTCAAACTACACACTTCTACCACAAGGGTGCAAGCAGGGCCATCTTAATGTAAAATGTCAGGAATAGTGCTCATGTGTAACAATACAGTCTAGACTCAGCAGATATGAATCGAGTACATGGTATGTACTAGCTACTTAAAGCAACAGAACAGCTTTTTTAAAGTGCAGAAAAATACAGTAAAAATAAGCAAAATGAGGCAACAAAATGATAAAAGACAGTCAGCAAAATGCAAAGCAAATTCACAAGGCACTTATTTTTTTGATCTTAGCAGTGGATGCTTTGGATTTCAGCAGAATCTCTCCAGACCTCTGACAAAAGTTGCCAAACACTGAGCAGCTCTGATTAAAAGAACTCAAACTTGTGCACATACAAGGCTTACATACAGGCAAAAAAATACAGCAAAAATCAGAGAAATGAGGCAGCAACATGATAAAATACAATCAGCAAAGTGCAAGTAAACTAAGAAAGTAAATAAAATGAATAAACTGCACCAATCTTCCACTAACCAACAATGTTTATTAAATAAAAAAAGAAGACAAACGTAAGAGCTTTCGCGATTACCAATATCGCTTCATCAGACAATGAAGATGCAACAAAGTACAATGTAAATATCATAGGGAGATGGTCACCTGATATTAAACCATTCAAGGTCAATCAACCATTTAAAAACATACACATGCATATAAATACAGTAAGACATTATAAAGACAATAATACAATCAAATAAATAGAAAATGTAAAAAATATATTCACATACACAGAATTACAAAATATAAAGGGTTAAAAATGTATGATGAGCTACTTCAATGTTTGAGGCGACGTGACTTTAAAAAAGGTTTTAAAGACGTTGTCTCATTCAATCCTGGAGGTTTCTCAGCATTCAATAATAGAATCCATCTCTGTTCTGCACTTTCAGTTTGGTTCTCAATATCACCCCCTCGTATATTGGGGTTTATGACTTGAATAACCAAAAATTTAAATAAATGTGTGTGGTTTGTCTGCTTGATGTGGTTTGCTAGGGCACTACTCTCTTTATAGTTGTTAATGTTTCTTTTATGCTCAAGGATCCTGTCCTTGAGCATTCTATTGGTTTTGCCCACATAATATACATGGCATGCCTGACAAAAAGAAAAGTAAACTACATTAGCGGTATGGCAATCAGCGTAACAAGTACCTCTAATAGTAAACTGTCTAATAGGGTGTGTATAGACCATACTACTATAAATATATGAACACGCAGAACAATGTCTGCAAGGGAAAGTGCCTATACGTGTAGAGGTAACTAATCTATCGGCACTTGTCTTATTACAGAGATATTGTTTCAGGCACTTATTATTCTTGAAAGAAAATTAAGGGGTGTTCCCAACCTTATCAGTAAGTCCTGGTACGTCTTGCAAAATATTCCAGTGCTGTTTAATAACAGAGACATACTCATTAATGTCACTGGAGTATTAGAAAACAACTCAAAAATTATTATTAGTGGGAATCTGCTCAGAGGCTGGAATTATATTATTCAAATATGGTCTACATCTATCACCTCTGTGTGTCCATGCTTCAGCTACAGTGTCAGCAATCTCTTTCTCAGAATAGCCCCTGGCTAAGAATTCTTGTTGGACAATGTTGAGGGTCATATGTGCTTCTTCATCATTATTATGTAACCTGGGTACCCTATAGACTTGTCCCTTCAACACGTTTCTGGGTACATGTCTTGGATGCATGCTCTTTTTATGTAACAAAGTATTCTTTCTAGTGGGTTTTCTAAACGTGCTACTTTGTAACTGATTTAATTCTGATTTCTTAACTAACACATCTAAAAGTTAAGTTCAGTGGTAGAATATTGATAAGTAAATAAGAAACCTCCAGGATTGAATGGGACAATGTCTTTAAAACCTTTTTTAAAGTCACGTCGCCTCAAACATTGAAGTAGCTCATCATACATTTTTAACCCTTTATATTTTGTAATTCTGTGTATGTGAATATATTTTTTACATTTTCTATTTATTTGATTTTATTATTGTTTTTATAATGTCTTACTGTATTTATATGCATGTGTATGTTTTTAAATTGTTGATTGACCTTGAATTGTTTAATATCAGTTGACCATCTCCCTATGATATTTACATTGTACTTTGTTGCATCTTCATTGTCTGATGAAGCGATATTGGTAATCGCGAAAGCGCTTACGTTTGTCTTTTTTTTAATTTAAAAAATGTTGTTGGTTAGTGGAAGATTGGTGCAGTTTATTCATGTTATTTTTCCATTTTTCTGCACCTTTCTGAACCCTGAGCCATTTTTAATTCTACAGTACACTAAGAAAGTACTTATTTTATTGATTTTAGAAGTGGATGCCTTGGGTTTCAGCAGAATCTCTCAGACCTCTGGCAAAAGTTGCCAAACATTGAGCAGCTCTGGTTTAATGACTTGCAGTGGTATTACCCTCTGCACAAACTGGGAGAACATTGGGCAGCTCTCAACAGTTGGAGACTAAGGAGAGAGTTTCCTATAGAGGATTTTAAACTGGAGAGGTTTGCTTATATACAGGGCATGCTAAAACACATTTGTTTTTATACCAGAGGATGAAAGACTTTTCTACAGCTAATCCCTCAGGCCAATCAGATAAAAACACAATAAACTTTCCACCAGCAGTTTCCAACTTGCATGAGTATAATTCAGCTCTGCTCCCACCAGAGTGCAAAAGAACTATCTTAATGTAAAACAAACTGGTCATGAGCTCAAGTACAGTAACAAATGCTTTACAACAAAAGTCAAAATTCCTGCAGACTCAGGAGAACTTTTACAAACTCAGAACAGATTTTCCATACCAGAAGAGGTTACGAAATATTAGAACACTGTTAAAACAACCTAAGATCAGCACCGCAACAAACAGACAGCATTTCTTTAACAAGTTTAGGCTGAAAAACAATGATAAATTCAACCAAATCAAGAAATGCAGCATAGAAGTGCTAAATAGCACTGAGACAGTTACAGCAAGTGCAAAAATGCTTATATCAACTTCATAAGTCCAGATGGTTTTAGAAGCAATCTAAGTCTTGTAGTCACTGGTGTTCAAGCCAGGCACAAGGAAGCTCTGGATAAATTAGCACAATCTCATAAAAATTTAATTCTTTTATACTAGCAGGTGAAAGACTTCTACACAGTTAATCCCTCAGGCCAATCAGATAAAAACACAATAAACTTTGCACCAGCTGTTTCAAACTTGGATGGATTGAATTCAGCTCTGCTCACACCAGAGTGCAAAAGAACCCTTTGAATGTAAAACAAACTGATTTTAGCTCAAGTGCAGTAACAAATGCTTTACAACAAAAGTCAGAATTTCTTCAGTATCAGGAATCTTTGGAAATTAGTTCACTAAATGTGAGAAATGTTCAACAAAATACAGAAAAAGATGCACAACTAAGAGAACTACAACAACACAGAAAAACAATGTACAAAACTTGGAAATATGTTGGCAGACTCAAGAGACCTTTGGCAAACTCAGAACAGCTTTGCAGTACCAGAGGAGGTTAGCAAATATTAGAATACTGTTAAAGCAACCTAAGAACAGTACAGCAACAAACAGATGGAGGTTCTTTAACAAGTGCAGGCTGAAAAACAGTGATAAATTCAACAAAATCAAATGCAGCACAGAAGTGTTAAATAGTACTGAGACAGTTAGCAAGTACAAAATTACTTATGTCAGCTTTGTAGGTCCAGATGGTTTTAGAAGCGATCCACGTCTTGTAGTCATAGGTGTCCAAGCCAGGCACAGAAAATCTCTATCCTTGGTGTTATTATGCATTGCAAATAATATTGAATTATATTATACATATTGTTCCAGTTTTTTGTAAACTGCTTTATACATTTTTGTTTTTAATGCCAATGAATTATCTTACTATCTACATTCATGCATTTCCATTGCATTGCATTATTGTGAACCTGGATCACAGCTAAAAGCAGACTTGAAGCCAGACCATTAACGTGATTAACAAATAAACACAAAGATAAATTAATAAAATGAAAAGGTATTTTGCTTCACTAGCCTATTTTTTTAAATTAATCATTACAAATGCATACTGTATTTTCAATTTACTATAAAGAGGAACCACTATTTAAGACATGGCAGCATAGCCTATTGCTTGGGTCAAGTTTTGGTGATACTACAGTGACTCAAGTTTGTCATTGCTTTAATGTCCAATTGTTTACATATTTTCTGTAACAAAAAAATTGTCAAAGTTGCACTCAAAACAAAAGTTATCACAATTTAAAACATACTTAAAATCTTTATTTTTTTCTTTTGTTGACTGGGTTAGTTCCACTAGGCTAGTAAGCTCTTTCTAGGTGAGACGCAAAGTGGTATTTATACTTCTAGGGAAAATTTGGCCAGGACACCAAGGAAATTCTCCTTCTCTTTTCAATAAGTGCCCTGGAATTTTTACATCCTCCTAAACTATCACCATAAAAAGAGATGAGGCCTTTGTTTAACATCTCATCCACTGTATATTATTGATCATAAAAGCAACCACTGACTTAAAAATGATATTCCTTAAAGGAGTTGTTCCTTTTTTCAATAAAAAAAAAATCTGTATGACTCTGTTATGATATGCATTGTTATTTACATGGAATCACTCAAAGTATATAATAGATCAGTGTAAGTGTCAGTTGTCCAAAAAAGTTAACCAGAATAAAACAGCGATCTCTATGAACCTTTCTCAGACTCAGCCCAAGAATGCTGTCAGGTTAAGTGACTTGCTCAAAGTCATGCAGTTAGACAAGGAAGGCTGAGAGAATCAAACCCTGGAAAACTTGAAGCAGCTCATTAATAGCACCTTCATTTTCTGCTCTGACTGACAGGCTGTCCTCTGCAACACCTGCACTAACTGCTAGACTCATTTATTATATGCATAGGATCATATGATCATAACAGGTTACTGGGCTAATGGCCCTGGGACCCTTACATGCCTAGCCAAAAGTTTATCCCCAAAAAGAAACCTCAATCAGCACCTGTCACCCCTGTCAATGAGGGACATGTGGAACCCCTGGGACAAATTTGTGGTTTCCCATCCACTCATCAAGGTTGCACTTAAAGAAGGTCATCAAGGTGCTCTGTTTGACATGTATGGAAAGTCTACTCCAGAGATGGCACAGTATCTAGGTGACAAACCTGTCTCTTCAGCAGGTTTTGTTGATGTTGCATATTAGATTCAGGCATTTTGAGTTGATAATACATGATGAGTTAGACTTATGGATATGGAGCATCTCTAGTAGGGCAGGGTCCGAGATTGCCTTGTAGGCGAGACACAGATTACCCCTGAGCAATCTGCATGATACGAATAGAGTGATAGTGTTTTGAGTCTGTCCACATAGGACAGGTGTTGACGGTCATGGATTCTCTTTGTGAGGTATTTCAGTGGCCTTTCCAGTTGCAGTAGAAGTTTGGAGAGGTACATACCAAATGGGGCATTATACTTAATTATTGGTCTAATGAGGGAGGAGTATAGAGGCAATAACCTCTTTTTTTTCTGGATGAAATCCCTTTACTTGTGAGATGAACATGGTAAAAGGCTTTTCTGACCACTGCCACTACATGATGGTCAGATGTGAGGTTGTTATCAACCTGAGTGCCCAGATCTCTCACCAAAGGTTGTGTGCTTAGGGGGTTGCCATTGATGTGGCAATCAGTTGTGGCCATGTTGTTGCCTATTGGCATGATTATACTTTTTTTTTTTTTTTTTGCATTTAGCCTGAGGCCATGACTTTGGCACCAGTCATTAATTGCTGTGAGACTCTCTTGCAGTATGTCAGCATCATCAGCATCATTTGGGGAGTCAATGACAGCACCCAACTTAGAATTGTCTGCAAACCTGGTCAGGCACATGCCTTTTGTCTTTGCCTGGACCTCTGAGAAGTAGATGCCAAACAGTAGGGGTCCAAAAACAGATTCTCGGGGAACTCTACTAGTGACATGTCTGCTATTGGAGGTGGAGGTGACTATTATGACTTTGAGGCCATCCACCTGATGAGATAGGGGTTTATGCCAAGTTGTGTTAGCTTTTTAATAATGCCCGAGTGGGAGATTGTGTCAAAGGCCTTGGCCAAGTCAAGGTAAGCTGTATGCACTGACTTTCACTCATCCAGGGCCTTGGTAAGAGTCTCAAAGAAGTCAACTAGGTTCAATGGGCAACTTGATAAATCTGAGCTGGGTGGGGTCAAGTGCTTCAAGATTGCCTATATACTTGTTTATGAGATGCATAATAATATGGTCCATGGCTTTACAGATCAGACTTGTCAAGCTAATGGGGCAATAGTTTCTAGGGTCAGTAGTGGCACCACCTTTGTGCAAGGAGATGACAATGGCAGTTCTCCACTCTGATTGAATGAAGCCTGTACTAAGGTTGTGGTTGAATAGGGTGCTCAATAGTGAAGCCAGTTCTTGCTGGGGATGGTGCAGAATAGAGCCTGGGATACTATCAGGTCCCATGGAAGTTGTGTTCTTTGCCTTAGATAGGGCCTTAGCACTTGATTTAAAGAGATGTGAGGTGCAGAACAAGTACTGGGGATGTCAAAAGGGCCTTTGGGGGGACAGGGGGTGACGTCTGTGCTGAACCTATCTGCTAGCAGGTTGGCTAAGTCAACAAGATTGGTGTAAGTGATACTGTTAACTACTAATTCAGAAGAAACCTGGGCTTTGCCATGGAGGTTCCTGTCATAACTGAAGAAGGCTTTGTGGTTTCCCTTTGTTTCAGAGGCAAGTATAAATTCATAATTGACTTTGGAGGCTTTCACTAGTGATCTAATTTGCTTGTTGAGGCTAAGGAGGGAGTTTTTCCAATTTGGAATATGTTCCTTTTTACTCTTGGACAACAGTTTCTTCCTTTTGTTGTAAAGCCTATTGATAGAGGATGTCCACCAAACAGGTTTGTGTTTCCTTGTGGAGCAGGTTTTAGTTTTATTGAGTATGGCTTAGTCCATGCAGTTGTACAGATGCTTTTATAGGACTATAGAATCATAGAATAATAGGACATTACTAGGCTATTGGCCCCAAGGCCCTTATAAGCCTAGCCAAGAGTTTAGCCCATGCATAGACAAATCAGCACCTAATGCCTCTGTCCAGCAGGGACACGGGTGGAATCCCAGGGATGTATTTTCTATTTCCCATCCAGTTATCCAGGTTGCGCTTAAAAAGGGGCAAAGAGGTACTCTGCTTGATGTGGAGTGGGAGTCTATTCCATAGATGGGGAGTCTCTGGGACACAAATCTGTCCCACCACCAAATCCTATTGATGTCACAGACCAGGTTGAGGCCGCCTGTGTGGGATACTCAAATGGAGCTTGACTTGCGGATATGCAGCAGTCCCATTAAGGTGGGGTCCGAGATCACCTTGTATGCCAGACAGAGGTCGCCTCTGAGGAGTCTGTATGAAACAGAGTAGAGGGATAGGAATTTTAGCCTATCTGTGTATGGTACATTTTTGAGGCCCAGGAGTCTCCTGGTGAGGAATCTTTTTGGTCTCTTCAGCTTCTGCATGTACTTTGCAAGGTACATGCTGAATGGGGCATTGTACTCAATAATGGGCCTTGCAGGGGAAGAATACAGGGATGTTATGACCTCCTTATTCCTGGATGAGATACCCTTACATATGAGGTAGGCCATGTAGTATGCTTTCTGTACAATGGAAGCAACATGGGGGCCAAAAGTCAGTCTGCTATCAATCTGGGTGCCTTAATCCCTCACGTGACTGTGTGCTTAGAACATTGTAATTAATGTGATAATTTGTGGGGCATCTCTTTCCCCAAAGGGGATGAAGATACATTTTTTTGTATTCAGCTTGAGGCCGTGTTTCTGGCACCAGCCATTTGTTTGGCTGTGATCCTCTTGGAGGATGTCCACATCTCTTGGGGAATTGATGACAGCTCCCAACTTGCAGTCATCTGCAAACTTAGTCAGCCATAGCCCACTGGTTTTGGCCAGTACCTCAGAAAAGTATATCCCAAATAACAGAGGCTCCAAGACCGAACCCTGGGGTATGCCACTCAATATGGGTCTACTGCTTGAGGTGGCTTCCCCTATTTTAACTAGGTGGGTTCTATCAGTGAACCAGTTCGCTACCCATCTGGTAACATATGGATTGATGCCTAGTTGAGAGAGTTTATCTATTATGCCCAAGTGGGGAATAGTGTCAAAGGCTTTGGCTAGGTCAAGGTAGGTGGTGTGCATTGCCTTACCCTCATTCATGGCTTTGGTGACTGTCTCTAAAAAGTCAACCAAATTTAACAGGCATGACCTCCCCTTGACAAAGCCAAACTGTGTGGGATCAAGTGTTTGGAGGTTGCCAATGTCCTTGTTAATGAGGTCCATGATAATCTGTTCAATTGCCTTGCAGATCTGGCTAGTTAGGCTGATGGGTCTATAATTTCCTGGATCAGTGCACGCTCCACCTTTGTGTAAAGGGATGACAGTGGCTATCCTCCACTCAGCTGGGACATAACTGGTACTTAGGCTTTGGTTGAATAGGGCACCTAATGGTGCTGCAAGTTCCTGGCTGAGTTCATGTAGGATGCAGCCTGGGATGTTATCAGGTCCCATGGAGGCTGCATTTTTTGTCTTAGAGAGAACAGTGATGACCTGATCACTAGATATAAGGGATGGGGTCAGGTACTGGGAATGTCCTGATTTACTGATGGGGGGGGGTAGAGGGGTGAAATTTTTGCGGAATCTGTCAGCCAGCAAGTTTACTATATCTACAGCATTTGTATATGTGGTGTCCTTGACTACCAGTTATGAACAGATCTGTGTGTTACCTTTCAGATTATGGACATATATGAAGAAGGCCTTATGATTGTCTCTTATAGATGTGGCTAATTTGGACTCGAGGTTTGCTTTGGAAGATTTCACTAGTGCTCTTATTTGCTTGTTCAGGCAAAGGAGAGATTGCTTCCAATTTGGCAAGTGTTGCTTCTTATCCTGGCCAGTAATTTTTTTCTTTTGCTATAGAGTTTATTTATTGCAAATGTCCACCAGAGAGGTTTACTCTTCCTTGGCAAGGATGATTTAGTCCTGTCAGGTATTCTTGATTCCATGCATCTATATAAATGTCCGTATATTAATTTATTATAGTTTTGGATACTGGTGCCAGTTCCTAGAGAGGGGGGTTGGGGCTGTGAAGCTGTTTATACAATCCCTCAGGAGGCTGTAATCAGCTTTGGAGAAGTTTTTTTGGTTGACCCTAACTAGATGGGGGTCGGGGGAGACAGGAGAGATGGTGACTTTGAATGTGACCACTTTATGTTTGGATCTTACAAGGGAGGATGATACTGCAGGGATGCTGCAGTGGTTACTCATGTTGGTTATACTAAGTCCAAGATATTATCACCTCTTGTGGGGGTATCGACTAGCTTCTCCAAAGCATTTGCATTGACAAACACAAATAATCTCTTGGCATTTGTGTTCTGGCAAGAGTAATTCTTCCATTCTATGTTTGGGTAGTTAAAGTCACCCAGGATCATGGTAAAGGGTTGAATCTTGATAGATTTGAAGAGATCTATATATGCAGTTTGGGCATCTTGGGTCAGAATTGGGGACCGGTAGCTAGCTATGATTTGTATAGGGGTCTCGTTAATCGTTAACTGCACCTGGAGCGCCTCCTGTGCTTCATACTGCTTGACCAGCCTGGAGGTAAGTGTGTCTTTAATATATATTGAAACTCCACCTCCTTTGGCTTTACTGCTCACAGTTTGAGTTCTGAATGTATGATAGGATGAGTAATCAGGTAAGGCTGGTGTGCTGTCTGCAGCTTTGAACCAGGTTTCTGAGACTGCACAGATGTCAGCATTTTCCAGGGTTAGGAATGATTGTAATGAGTGCAGTTTCATGTTTAGACTCCTACCATTTAGCAGCATGACCTTTAATTTGGGTTTTGTTGAAATTTTTATGTTGATAGTTTTAACCTCATCACTTTTCCTAAAAAAGGCACTATAGAGGAGGCAAGAGCCTTTGTCCGAATCCTGAAGCCCAAGTGAGACAGATGCAGGCCATCTCTAGCAAAGCATCTTTGTCTGTCGATCATATCTTTCTAGGCTGTCAGGTACTGGATCCCCCTGGAATGACACCAGAATCTAAGCCATTTGTTAAAGTCAATCATTTTCTGTTTGTATTCAGGCATCATTCTGAGTGATGGTAGAATGTTGCTTAAGGCTAGGGACATACCTGCCTGGAACATATATTCAGATAGTTCAATTATGTCTCTCTTCATATAGTCCAGGGAGGTACATCTTATGTCATTCACACCAACATGGACTATGACAGAGTCATAACAGTACCTGTTGCTGAGAGACTTGCATGCTTGTGTGATATGGCGGATTCTTGCCCTTGACAGACAACTAACTGTGACTTTCTCCTTATCCAGCCTGGTGAGAGGCACATCTGTGTGTCTCACAATGGAGTCACCTATGACTAATATGTTGGGTTTATGGTTAAGCCTTAGTGGCTGTGAGACACAGGTGTGTGAACTATGCATGGTATGTGGTGTGGATGCCTGTGGAGATCGTGTGTGTTTTGCCTCAGAGGTTTATGTATGCTGCATTGGTGTACAGTTCAGCATAGTTGTCTGCATCCTTTGAGGGGGTGCGGTGGTATGAAGCTACAGATGCCCTCCCTTAGGAAGTTGTAGTCAGCTTTTGAGAAGTTTTTTAGCTTGATTACAGTTGGGGGGTTTGGTAGGATAGAAACTTCAAATGAGACAATCTGATGATCTTATCACACCAGGGAAGAGCATACTATGGGAGTGGTGCAGCGGTCGCCCATGTTGGTGAGAACCAAGTTCAGAATGTTATCTCCCATTGTAGGGGATCAGATTATCTGGTCTAGTGCGTTAGAATTGATTAAGTCAAGGAATCGTTGAGTGAGTGTATTAGTGCAGGAATATTTCACCCAGTCTATGATGGGGTAGTTGAAGTTACCAAGGATCAGGGTGTTAGCGGGTACCTTGATGGAGTCAAGTAGATCCAGGTAAGTGGAGTGGGTGTCCTGAGTCATGGAGGGAGGTCTATAGCTAGCTATAACTTGAATGGGTGTCTTGCTGTCAGTTGCACCTGGAGTTATTCCAGTGTTTTATGCTGGCAAACCAGTCTTGAGGTGTGCCTGTCCTTAAGGAAGATAGAGACTCCACCACCTTTAGTCTTTCCAACCTCATTTTGAGGTCAGAATGTGTGGAATGAGGTATAGCCTGGTATGGTAAGGGTGCTCTCCACAGCCCTAAACTAAGTTTCTGTGACTGCAGAGACATCAGCATCCTCCAGTGCAAGGAGAAGCTCCAGTGAGTGCATTTCAGGTTAAGGCTCATAGCATTAAGCAGCATGACCTTCAATTTGTTTTTTGACAGATCTTTTATGCTGGAAGATTTGTCTTTGGGACATTGCCTAAAAAAGGCACAATGGAGGAAGTGAGAGCCTTGGCTAGGATCTGGAAACCCAGTGGTGACAGGTGGAGGCCATCTCTGGCAAAGCATCAAGGCCTGTTGACCATGTAATCCCAGGTAGTCAGATATTGGATCCCCTTGGAAAGACACCAGAAATTTAGCCAATTGTCGAAGTCAATTATTTTTTGTTAGTATTGTGGTATCATTCTTGGTAAAGTTAGGATGCTGCTTAGGGCTAGGATTATACCTCCCTGGGGGCACATACTCTGAGAGCTCAATCATGTCTGTCTTCATATAGTGCAGGGAGGTATGTCTCATGTCATTCACACCAACATGAACAATGACAGAGTTATACTTGTACTTGTTGTGGAGGGACTTAAGTGCGTGTGTGAAGTGGTGGATTCAGGCACCAGGCAGACAACTGACCATGACATTCTCCTTGTCAAGCCTAATGAACAGGACATTGTTGTGTCTCACAACTGAGTCACCATTGACTAGTATGTTTGATTTATTGTTATGTATTGTGGGCTGTGATGGTTTATTGTTTTGCCTTATGGGCTGTATCTGTGAGACACTGGTATGTTGTCTGCTATGTGTGATGTGTTTGGTGTTGAGTGTGGAGTGATTGTGAGTGTAATTTGGAGGTATCTGCTGTTTAAGTAAGTTTTTATTGAGGACCTCTGCATAGGTGTGTGTGTGTGTGTGTTATACTTGGCTATGTGATATGCATACTGTGGAGTACTGACTGTGGCGCAAGAGAGCATGGACTCCAGGTTACTGATGTACATGCATTTCTCGCAAGTAAAAGAATTATGTGCTAGGAGATGCAGACTGTCAGTAAACATGAGGCAGTTGCTACACTGTCTCAGTAAGTCCATCTCGACCAGTCTGGCAGGAGAAACTGATGGGAATTGTCCAGACATAGTGTTCTGAATGCTTAGGCAGACTTATGGAAAAAGGGTTTTGATAAGGGTTTATCCACAAGAGTGGAGACCACAAGAACCTTGTTAAATATAAAGTAAGGGGCCTGAAGTACAAGTGCTAAAATCAAAACTAAGATGCTAGAATAATAGATAAATGTAATCAGGCTACTAACAAACAGTAATAAATGCAGCAGAATAAAAGCACTTAAACACTTAAGAGCACAGATCAAAAATAGGATAATAAAGTAGGAAGAACACAATTACTTTAAAAGCAGCTGAATAAAGTGTAAAAAAATGTGTTTTATGTTTTTTTTTTAAGTGGAGAGAGAGGAAACAGAAGATAGTACAAGATTAAGGAACTAAGGGGGTAGGCCTTCCCAAATGCTTTCTCTGTACTCAGTACACTGAGCTGATGAGATAGGACAGGGAGGAGTGTCCAAAATCAAATTAACAGCAGAGGTGGGCAATTACAAAGCCACCAAGATTAAGAGTACAACACTTGGCTGGGATGGCAGGAAAAATAAACAGTGCAGACAACAAAAGACACAGACAACAAACCAAATACATAAATTCTGTACAGTGCAAAACAAGTGCAAAAAATTATACTTATCAGTTTGGATATCAGATGGTTATAAAATCCAACACAGCCAGGAAATTAACTTTGCAATATCAGCTCTGCACAAATTGAAAAATCTAGTAAAGCTAGACTTTCCACTGTGTGATACTTTAAACCTCTTGTATCAGAGACAACAATGGACATATGCAAATTACCCTTTAAGGATATTAGATGATTTAGCTAAATGGCAATTCAGAATGTCCATGACTTTTCTTTTACTTTTACATTTACATTTAAATTTAATTATGGACAATTTTGGGTCAATAAAACCAAACCCTCTAGCTGTAGGCATGCATGTTGCTGCCTTCTTAATCCTCAACACAGCATAAGAGGAATGTTTGATTTTTGAAAACACAGGGTTGTCATACCCAACTGATATCCATAAACATTAGGCTATCTACAAAATATCTGAACTAACAAACTAAAACAATGAGTAAAAAGGTCACACAGGAAAACCAATTGGTTAAAAAACACAAAAAAAAAATCTAGTACAGCTAGGCTTTCCACTGTGTGATACTTTAAACCTCTTCTATCAGAGGCAGCATGGGATATATGCAAATTACCCTTTAAGGATAGCAGGTGTTTCAGCTAAATGGCAATTCTAAATATCCATGACTTTGTCTTTTACTTTTACATTTATGCCTATTTATGGACAATTGCAGACCAGTAAAGCCAAACCCTCTAGCTGTGGGCATGCATGTTTTTGTCTTCTTATAGCATCATCAGCACAGCATAAGAGGAATGTTTGACTTTTGGAAACACAGAGTTGTCATACCCAACTAATATCCATAAGCATTAGGGTATATATAAAACTTCCCAACTAACAAACTAAAACAATGAGTAAAAAGGTCAGACAGGAAAACCAATTGGTTAAAAAATATAAAAAGAAAAAATCTAGCAAAGCTAGACTTTCCACTGTGTGATACCTTAAATCTCTTGTATCAGAGGCAACATGGGATATATGCCAATTACCCTTTAAATATATCATGTGTTTCAGCTAAATGGCAATTCTGAATGTCAATGACTTTGTCTTTTACATTTAAGTCTATTTATGGACAATATCAGGCAATAAAGCCAAACCCTTCTTATGGCATCATCAGCACAGCATAAGCAGAATGTTTGATTTTTGGTAACACAGGGTTATCATACCCAACTGATATCCATAAACATTAGGGTATATATAAAACATCCCAATTAAAATAAAACAATTAGTAAAAAGGTCACACAGGAAAACCAGTTGGTTAAAAAGCACAAAAAGAAAAATCTAGCAAAGCTAGACTTTCCACTGTGTGATACCTTAAACCTCTTGTATAAGAGGAAACATGGGATATATGCAAATTACCATTTACGAATATTAGGTGTTTCAGCTAAACGGCAATTCTGCCTGTTTATGACTTTGACTTTTACTTTTTTATTTAAGGCTATTTATGGACAATTTCAGGCCAATAAAACCAAATCATCTAGCTGTGGACATACAGGTTTTTTGGAAATACAGGGTTGTCATACCCAACTGATATCCATAAACATTAGGGTATCTGCGAAATATCCCAACGAACAAACTAAAACAATGAGTAAAAAGGCCACACAGGAAAACCAATTGGTTAAAAAACACAAAAAGAAAAATCTAGCAAAGCTAGACTTTCCACTGTGTGATACGTTAAACCTCTTGTATCAGAGGCAACATGGTATATCTGCCAATTACCCTTTAAGGATAGCAGGTGTTTCAGAAATGGCAATTCTGAATGTCCATAGACTTAAATGTAAAAGTAAAAGACAAAGTCATGGACATTCAGAATGGCAGTTTTGCATGTCCATAGACTTAAACGTAAAAGTAAAACACAAAGTCATGGACATTCAGAATTGCCATTTGGCTGAAACACCTGCTATCCCAATTGCCATTTAGTTGAAACACCTGCTATCCTTAAAGGGTAATTTGCATACAGTATATCTCATGTTGCCTCTGATACAAGAGGTTTAAGGTATCACACAGTGGAAAGTATAGCTTTGCTAGATTTTTTTCTTTTTTGTGTTTTCTTTTTAACCATTAAATCTGCACATCAGAAATTAGGCTCCCTTGATAGGATCAATGGATTCCTTACAGACACTGAAAGAAAAGTTCTAGCTACTACCTTCTTATTGCCAACTCTCTCAAAAGATTGTTGGGTAATGTCTTGGAGCTTATATATTGTTGACACTGCACATATTAGTGTATAGTTGTCTGCATACTGATGTAAACTAGCATGGTGAGCAGAGGTGTGGAGGTCATTAATAAATATATTAAATAGGGGAGGACTCAGTATAGAGCCCTGAGGGGCACCTATAGTGACTGGTTGAAAGGATGAGTAGGTTTGTTTCCATTGAAGTGCTTGTTGCCTTCCAGATAGGTAGCTAAGAAACTATAACAAAGAGTATTGTGAAGTCTAAGAATGTGGTGGACACAAGCAGATCATTGTTTCTATGCTGGCTTATTATATTGGTAAAATGTAGTGGAGCAGCATTGGTGCTGTGCTGGGGCCTAAGGCTATGTTGTGCATAAGTATAACATTACCCACTGACTTCCTATCTACCATCAACATCAATTTTTTTTCACAGAGACATTTAAGCTGTCTTTTCCTTCAAAAACAACTCCTTCATATCCCTTCCCTGAATGAGTCACTTAATTTGTATTGCTCTGTCATCATCTTTCCGGATTCTTCATTCTGTACACCATGTAAGATAATATCAACTGCCTGCCCTTATTATATTTCTAGATCTGTATGGAATTAGAATATATATATATATATATATATATATATATATATATATATATATATGTGTGTGTGTGTGTATATGGATCAGTGTCATTTCGCCGAAAATCCATTTAGCTGAAAATTCCTTACATAGGGTCCAAATCGCTGAAAATCCATTTCGCCAAAAATAGTACTGACAGTGTCTATGCCCTTTTCCCCCACTGTAGTACGGTCTTGGAGTGAGAATATTAAAGCATAGCCCCCCCCCCCCCCACCCAGTGCAGTTTAATATTGTCTAGTATTGTTTTATATTGTCCAGTGCCTATGAAAAGGGTAAGTAGTTTATAACCTAAAAAGGAACAAAGGTTTTTAATGAGCACAGTTGTATAATACAGTAAGGGGTTCCTTAGATAAAATGAATTAGAATATGGGCAGATCTCAAAAACAATACACTTTTGGAGAAAGCATGTTCTCTGACGAGACATTAACGTACCAGGAGAGTGGTATCAAGTCGCAGCTTCATGGCAGCATTTTAAGCTACCGTGAAGTATAAATAAAAAAATAATGGCTGCTATTTTGGCTTTTCTCACTAAATATGCAGTTTTGCAAACACTAGCAAAAAATAAATAAATAAAATGGGGAAAAAGAGGAAAACAATAAAAGTTACTACAGCAGTGGCTTCAAAAAGCTGCTATTTCATTACATCCCTCGCTATCCATGGTTCTAGAAAGACACATTTAGCGAGCATGGAAAAGTAAGTTATAAAAACAATAATAATGCAGTTAACTATATCGGGAGGACGGTTTGTGTGTGTGTGTGTGAATATATGTGTGTGACTATATATGTGTGTTAGAAAGAGATGGAGAGAGACAGAGAGGGTTTGACTTTATGTCTGACTTCTTTGCTCAAGAATTTTGGACAAAACCAAAATAACAAGGAGATATAGACTTCTTCTTCTTCTTTCGGCTTTTCCTGGTTAGGGGTCGCCACAGTGGATCACCTGTCTGCTCATGACTGGCATTAGAGTTTTACACCATCGAGTTGCCAGCCCAGCCCCAACCTTTTACAGAAGGCACACACATGCACACACTCACGCCTAGGGCCAGAGTGTCCAATCCACCTACAGCATTCACTTAAAAAGTTAATAAAAGAAGTGTATCATCAATATGCTTTTTCTGCATAATAAAAAGTATGAAACATTAATGACTGTTTTTATTGACTAACTGAAGTCTTTCAAGACTTAGTAGAAGATCAAATATTTTAATGGGCATTAGAAAAATATGAGGTACAATCAGAGACTGTTGAGAGCTGTGTAGGATGGCAGGAGAAGATGCATTGCTTTGCACTGTATGTAGTTTATCATTTATTAGATCACAATGAGACGGGTCCAAGGCAATCCTGAAAGTAGTTGTAGTTACTGGGCATGTGTGTGTGTGTGTGTGTGTGTGTGTGTGTGTGTGTGTGTGTGTGTGTGTGTGTGTGTGTGTGTGTGTGTGTGTGTGTGTGTGTGTGTGTGTGTGTGTGTGTGTGTGTGTGTGTGTGTGTGTGTGTGTGTGTGTGTATGCACATGCACATGTGTGTTTACGAAACACATTATTAATGTTACAGTGAAAATGGCAGTCCACACAACTAGTCTCACTCCATACTGCACTAAATACCTTCTAGTGATCTAAGTTTTTCTTCAAATCATCACTTGCACAAATCCAATGCCTCATCTTATCTTTACAGTTCACTATATCTCTCAGTCTCTAACCATTAGTAGCCCTAGCACTTGAATTAAAATGTATTGCATAGGCCATAAAAGAGGAGCACTTTTATATTTTTTAGGAATAGAAGGTATACTAATAACAGACTCCATACAATTAGTTGTATGAAATTTTGATATAGTTTTTCATTTATGTATATACACTGAACCAGTCTATCGTTATGCAGAAAATCAGTAAATCTAGGAGGAACAAGATTAAATTAAATCTAAGTGTAAAAATCAGAACCATACTAAACCATAACATTAGGAAGATATGCTGTTCACATCCAGGACAGTAGAGATTAAATATGTTGATGCCTAAATGTTAAGTAACTTTTGCTACCCTGCTGTTTCTCACATCTTATGAAATACATTAATCTCATTCCCTACATTTTACTGAAATCAAGGAGATGAACTTCTGCTGTTTCTTACCATCTTATGAAATACAACAATCTCATTCCCTACATTTTACTGAAATCAAGGAGCTGCACTTATTATTTCTGGTAAGCTACAGCAAAACTGCAAAAATCTGTATTTTATAATTTTGTTAAGGCTTTGCTTTTCAGGCTGTCAGACAATAGTTAAGCATGGTATTATAATCCATTATAAAACCTATGCTCACAGCATAAATTTTACAAATTTAAGGATGACTGGTTTATTTTTTAAACAAACTGCTACTGGTAAAGTCATTGCACTCTGCAGTAAACTTAACATTTGAAACTAGAGTTCTTTCAGATTGGTGTTCTTGATTTTAAAGTACAGCCACGATATCTGGGTGAACATCTATTTTACATCAAATATAATATTAAACATATAATTGTATTAGAAGTCTACGTAATTTAAACATTTACAATACTGCTGCATGTTTGGTAACTATATTAAGGGACTAATATAGTTACCACATGGCTACAGACTTGTTAGGCTTTCACCTGCCCCAGTATTTCTGCAAGTGTAGTAATATTTGTACAATGAACATTCCTGCCCTCTTCCTTACACATATGTTCCAGATGTGAAGATGAGTTACTAGATACTTTCAGTGAGATTACTTGTAGTACATCATTTTCATCATAGATGGACCCTGGCTTATATAATGATAGCATTAAAAAATAAATGGTATAACATTTATTTTTTTATTTGCTGATGCTTTAGAAAATGTATTGAATATTAACAAAAAACATGCCCTTTGCATTTTTAGTACAATTGTGCATGATTGTGTTATTGCAAAGAAGCAGTTCTTCTGCAGTTGTTCAATATGAGATTTCTTGTATCAGAGCTGATGGAACCCGTGTGGACTAGCTAATAACTGCATGTGCATTCAGGCACCTCACTCCACGTAGGACTGATTTTTTTATGCTTAAGAATGTAATGATTGTTCTATTGTCCAAGACTGCATTTTCTTGGCCAAACTGAGCCAGTCTTCTGCTGTCTTGCCGATCACTCTTTGCCTAAGGTTTAGTGAAATCTGAGTGAGAGTAATAAAGAAAGGGCAATAAGGGGACAGCACACTTTAGCTCTCCTGAATTTTTAGGTTAATTTGTTTATTAGTCTAACAGTTTCAGGCACATATATTGCAAGCTTATGTGTCTTAAGAGTTATACTTGGTTAGGATTTGTAAGACAGTAGATCCCATACTAGACTGTTATAAATATTTTCAGAACAAGAACTTTTTTTTTTCTTGAATAACAATTATCTGTTATGATAAACTATTTCAGGTGTTTTAGACCGTGACAAATCATTCAAACTTGTCTGAAATAATAACAAAGGCTTATCAATCACTAGTTAGGAAATAACTGCACATTCATCCACAAAACACATCATATAATTAATATTCTGATTGTAACCTTAATATGGTAAAGGGGTTACGTGCACCCTTGTGATCATTATAGCTTTAGTATTTGGAGGTTCTTAATCCTGGTAAGCTCATCCTTGGCAAATTTTGACCAAGAGGTAGTCAATGTGCATCATTGCAGCAAGATTCTCGGGCAGATACCAGCACTGAGGGAAGCTATCCTATTAAAGATGCCTTCTGTGTAGTTCTTTTAGATAGTCTCCAGACTCACCTGTCAGGTATCAACAAGACAGGAAGACAGATGTCAAACATATCCACAATAGCATCAAGAAAACCCATCAAAAACTAGGCGCCCCACAAAGAGTGAATACATTCCTTACAGACTCTGCCAAAGTAACTCAAGCTACAACTTACCTCTTAACTCTCTCTTCTATAAGAGTCCCCCATCATTACCAACTTACAAGCCTCACTTACTTCTACATTTCAACAGTGCTATAAAAAAGTTACCAGATTTACTTGCAACATACCTTAATGGACCTATCACTGTTTAGCATTAAAAACACTTAACTAGGTTCTGCATTTCTTACTTCTGCCTGTCTTATACACTATTTTTCTATCTGTAAAGTTTTAGGGCTTATAATTTTAATGTGTTTGTTTATCAATACAAATTTTATTTTACTAACTATTATGCTATCCATTCTATGAAACTGCATTATAAAATTTATTTTAAATAATGATTGTATTAAATATGATACCTTGGAGATTTTCTCCAAAGCCCTCAACTGAAACAGGGCACCTCTGCCCAGTCAGACTTTCCCAGTAAACAAATATCAATAAGTAAATAAATAACTAAAACGATGGTCCATATGTGGAAGGAGTGTGGTGAAGTCTTGAAAAAAAGACCTTTGAGCCAGAGGTTCTTGCCAACCATCTAGTGAGTAAAGAAAATGAAGGAAGGATATTGACTAGAGTTCTCAGGCATGTCAAAACATTGACCTCAACTGAGAAAATAGTATTTCAAAACAGTGTAAGAAACTTCTCTGTGTGGAAGTTTTTCAATTCCTGTATGTCTAGTTAATCACTATATATTAAAAAGAAAAAAAATCTGAAAATGGCAGTAGAAGTAGCAAACTTAAAAACATATTAAATCAAAAAATAAAAATACTTTTTCAAATATTATTAATATTACACAGAATTATTAACTCTGTTAGGTATTCAGAAGTAATCCAAGCAGGATAGACAGTCTGTGTCTGGTCAAAAATCCTTTATTAGGCATGCAGACAGCAATCCAAACAAAACAAAAAATAAACAGAATGATCGTTTTATCCCAAACTTTCTGACTAATATAGTTGTTATCAGGTATGGGAGTGGTTTATTTAGCTGTAAAACAAAATGTAATGGTATGCATGTTAACAAATTCAAATTCCTTCCCCCATCCTTATCAGTGTGATATTTGAGCTGGTAATGCCCTACTTCCTTAATGTCCTAATAATTTAAACCTTATACACTTTAAATAAAATCAATAAAATTAATAATGATGTGGTACTTCTTATTACATATCTTATTATTAAACAAAGTCTGTGAATTTATCAAAGATATTATAATACATGTTTGGAAATATTTAAACATTTGACCATTTGGCAATCAAAAAATTATATTTTGGTATCCAGAAAAGGTACATTGTCCAAAACATTATCTAGTTCCATAAATTATTGTTAACAAAGAATGCTTTTGTCCCTCTAGACTTCTTCAGGTTTGTGTACAAGAACCCTAAAAATATATATCTACAAAATATCTTACTAAAACTAACCAATATGCATACTAAAAATGGTAAACCAAAATTAAAACAAGAAAACAATCTTATACGTAAATTTAATGAGTAAGTTAAACCAGGAAAAGTACATCAACTTAGTGATGGCCAGTGTGGAACAGAAAAAAAATAGTGTCCTTATAAAGGTAGTGAACACTCCATATGAAGTAACACTAAAATCAATACTTAAGTAAGGATAGTGGAAAAATAAAATAAAATTAGTCCTTGTAAGCAATGTGGTAATTTTCTAAGTTCCAGTACACTTTTAAGTGGAAAGTAATATTTTACTCCAGGCTTTCAGAAATAGTTCAGCTTTAATTGCCATATGAGATCACGTTTTTCTAGTAGTTTGAGGATATCATTTCCAAGATCACCCATGTCTATGTGATCCAGTATCTTGAACTTAAAACCTGTTTGTCTTCTATGTAGAGAAACATGTTTGGCTAGTGCATTGTTTTTACAACCAGAGCAGATTTCTGCCAGAGGACATGACATCCTATGCTTATGTTTATCATAGTCTTGCCCACATAAAATGCATCATATTCATTGCACTGTTCCTTGTAAATTACTTTTTTAGTGTTATAGCCACTCCTTGCAATGGTCTGACTGATTTTTTTGCTAAAATATGCTAAAAGTTATCCAGTCTCTCAACTATCATGGTGACACCCTCTATTCCAATAAAATAGCTAAAGACTGGAATGCTCTTCCCCAGCACATCCAAAACAATCCCAACATTTCTGCAATTAAAAAAAGCCTAAATGAATATCTCAAAAGTAATTGGCTTTGCCCCTGTATTTCTCCTGAATAATTTGTTTCTCTTGTTACTTCACAACTCTCTTCTCATGCACCTCTCTTCAGCAGATTTAAGCAGCTAGTGTTTATATCCCATGGTTTTGAACTGATTTGCTTACTTTCTGATAGATTTTTTGATTATTCCAGTTATCAGTATCGTGGATCTATATTAGATAATCGAACTTTCAAAAGTTCAAGTGTCATATGGTCGACACCATATGATCATTTTTTGAAAGTTCGAACATTTTAACGGAGATCTCCGTATAGCGCAGAATGGGAAGATTTCCCTTTTCTGCACTGTAGTGCGATCTCAGAGTTGGTATATTTAAAGAGCGGCGGATATGGGGGGTAGGTTATTTGTGTGTTTATTTTTTTATTAGAAGTTTGATCATATGGTGTCGACCGTATGACAGTCGAACTTTTGAAAGTTTGATTATCTAATATAGACCCTGTATCTCTGTGTTATGTTATACTACGTTTTCATGACTATTTGTTTCTTAAGTAATTTTGTTAATTGTATTTTTGTTAATATTTGTGTTCATGACGACTTGTTTTCTTAAGTAATTGTTACTGTATTTGAGCTTTTCTCCCCGGGTCCCCGCTGAAAATGGGCTACTTTCCCAGTCGGATACTACCTGGTTAACAAATGTAAATAAATGAATAAAACACACACACACACACACACACACACACACACACACACACACACACACACACACACACACACACACACACACACACACACACACACACACACACACACACACACACACACACACACACACACGTATAGAATGTACAATTAGCTTCACTTGTTTTAGTGTTTCTCTCATATAGTCAAGGCTTAAATTCAGCAAAACTTGTAATGCTCCTGGCCTTTTTGTAAACAGAAGATGGGGCTTCACCTAGGATGTTAATCAGATAAGGGTTTGCTGTGACTACAGCCCAGTTTTCCTTAATAACATTTTTGATACTGTGATAATCCAGAGTGTATGTCAGGATGCAACTATTTTTGCGTTTGTTATTATTCGTGGAATTTCTTAACGGAAAACTCCACCTTCTTCTACAGTTTAACTCAACTCTTAGGTTGCTTTTCTCTATACAGTGCAATTCCAGTACTGTGTAGGTACCTGAAACCTGCTTGTACTTTATAAAATTTTCATTTCCTCACTTTGATATCAAAGGAAGGGAAAGACTGCCCACCTTTTATTAAGCTTAACTTCTCACATGAGTTGCAGAAGGATTTGTCTACACCTGCATGACATACCACAGATACAGAGAAATTTGTAGTCAGAAGCTCAGGCTGCTGTAAACAAGACAGGGAGGTGTGAAACTGTTTTCCATTGTCTTTACTGCAGAAATATAAAGAAAGTACACTGCTTCACAACTGCTTCTAATATAGCCATGCCTTTCAGGTAAAAACAGAGCAATTAAATCAGTCAATGGTTCGAAAGCAGTTGTTACCTCTTTTGACAAATTTACATAAGCAGCATCACAGTATTGAAATGCTAAGCTTTCAACTTTGTTCTTTATACTACTTTACATTTAAGATTACTTGAATGTAGTATCAAAGATGTCTGTGACATTTACAGAAAAGTAAGAAAATATTTTCTTGTAATTCTTGTAAAGTATCAGCACATTTACCAAAGTGTAGGGGAAGGAGCTGTCAATTCACCTTGGACTACAAAAAGATACTTTGAACAACTGTCTTGGTTGCAGCTGTATAATTGCTTAATATACTGTAAAACAAGCCCTGAGACAGACACAAATGAGGGTCATTCAAGAAATGAAAGAAGCAGTCCTGTTATAGACAGTATATACAATGACAGTCACTGACAGAAATCTCATTATATGTCAATAGAATGGGAATACACCACTACTTCCTTATGTCTAGCATGACTCATATAAAGCAGACATTAAACTGATTATAGGAAAGAGAAAGGCTTGAAGAAAAATAAGATCACATTGATATGTCAAGCCCCATTGACAGCCATTTTTCAGAAAACATATTAAAATTCTATAAGAAGCAGTTGGAGTGATTTTGAGTTGTTAAAATAACTCAGAAAACAGAGGTAGAATGAAAAAATTTTTTTTTTAGTTCTAAGATGGAGTTTTCCATTAATATTATTCTAATAGGGAGGTTGAGTGAAGGTGCTTTGATCCTTTTTAGTTCTGTAATGGGCTCCAGGATATTTTTTTTTAACACCTGACTTTCATAGCCTCTCAGAAGGAAATCATTTTCTAAATTGTTAGGTTTCTCAGAAAGGGTTCCACCTCTGTGGTAATTCTAACTAATCTATAGCCCCAGGACTTCGCTACATTATACTTGTTTTTTTTGCAGGAAGCAGACTGTTACTGTGGAGTAGTAAATTAACTCTTGGTTTTCTGAACAGATCAGGGGTGATTCTGTTATTGTTGGTTTCCTTGGAAATCTGCATATCTAAGAAAGTGATTGAAGTAGAGTTGTGGGAAAAGATAAATTTCAGGAAGAGGTAGTTTAATTGAGGTAAGTGATAAACTCTGCAAGCTGCAAGGTGTTATCTTCCCACACAATAAATATATCATCAATAAAGTGCAAATATCATGTGATATGCTGCATATAGAAAATAGTATTTCAAGACACTATAAATAATACCTTAATTGCTTACTGACTCTGTTAAACAACAGTAGTGAGACCTGAAGTAAACTCATACACAAATACCAACCAAAACAATGAATGAATGCACTTAATATTAAACGTTTTTAAATGGGTTCCTTGTGCATCCATTTGTAGCTTTTACTGAATCTATTCATATCAGCTATCCATTCTTGTGTTTATTTATAGCAGATTTAATTGCATGCAGGCCATCTACATACTGCTGCTCAGTGTTACCGGTGCATATTCTGCTTATTAATGCCATTTTTGTAAAGACTTTACTATTTTATACAGGTTGCACTGTTTCAACTACTTAGCATTTTCAACTATATTCCTTTATTACATTTTGAATATATCCCCCAGGCTGGGCCTAAAATAGATGTGGTGAGATCTGGTCTCTACCCAGGTCAACAGATTTACATACAAATTGGAAATGTGAAAGCAATACTTTGAGGTGTTGTTTAAACTTCTGAACTGATCTTACTTTGAGAAGATAGTACCAAAAGCAGAGGCCAGAACTGCATCCATTTCAATAGACAAAATCACTGTTGCAATTATCGAGTTCTGATGAAACAAATATGAGGGAGTGGAAGAGATCTGGTTAGAAATGCAGCAGGTGGAATACATTGCTAGAATATCATGCATGACGTGGACTCTTCATTGTTACTTGGAAGTCTGGTACAGAATTTCTAGACTGAAACTGAGGCAGTAGAATACATTTCCAATTCAGGAGAAGAAGGTGTGATCTTGTTAAAGAAAAAACACACTCCTCAACATCTCTGAAAAAGCATATGACAGGAAGATGAAAAGAGCACATCATCTAATGGTTGCGTTTTAAAAGAGGGACAATAAGAATTTGTCTTTTATCATCAGTGGAGAAGATCAACCCTATCCCATGGACACTGAATGGGTAATTAGAACTGGACAGTACAGACTACATGATTTATTTACTTGGAGGTGTATTACTAAGTATAGTGGGATAATGTTTGACATTTAATTCCTGCATTTATGTGCAAATTCTCATCATTAACTATCACACATTCAAGAATAGAACAGTACTCCACAAAGGGAGAGCATTGCCTTCCCCTCTTATCTGTGATTATCATGAAAAGGATATTATGATTGTGCCAAGGCATGGGGAATATGTAATCTGAATTCATAGGATTCCTAGTGATTTCAAGTCTGTTTTAGAACAATGACCATATATGCCTTGATGATACTCACCCTCAGGCTTTACATCATTCTCAAGGAAGGAGATGTCAGTTAGGCATCTGATAAATATGAGAGTACTCACCCAGTTAACCATATTTACCTTGAAAGATGATATCGAATTGCATTCCTTCACCTACAGAGGAAGTTTATTACATATATAGATCTGTAATGATGGGACTGCATACATATCTGCTCCCCTCACAATACCCAAATGTAGCAAATGTTTTGATACATAAGGAGAATAAGTCTAAGATAACTTCTCTTCTTAGTCTAACAGAAGCATATCGATGTCAAGCAGGAATGAAACTCAAACCAGAAGTGGATAGAAATCAGGCATGAAATGAATGTGCCAAAAAGCAAAAGAAAGAATATAAGCTGAAGGATCAGATGAGAAGGTAAGAAATGTGGAAAATGCATAAATATAGTTGAAAGTACAGAAAAATCTTGGAAAACCTCATGTTGATCAGGATCAAGCACAGGAATGCTTAACAGGAGTTAAATTTAAACCAAAAGATGAAAGGTTAATATTGGTGGCCCAAGATAGTGGACTACATGCACATCAGCTTACAAAGTCCATTAAACATGTGGGAGAAACAGACAAGTGTAGGTTTTGTAAAATAGAATTGGAAACAGTCACACATCTTGTTGCTGGTTGTGATATACTAATAGCAGAAGGACTGAAAGGCATAATAATGTGGCAAGACTGTTGCATTGGGAATCGTCCAAACATTATGATATTGAAGTGGTTGAAAAACACTGGAAACATAAGCCAGAAAGCATTATAGAAAATGATAAAGTTGATATCACATGGGATCACCCATTACCAAGAGTTCAAAAAATAAACGTGAGAAAACCAGATATAGTAGTCCATGAAAAGTAGTCAAAAGTAGCATTGATCATTGAAATTGCTACACCCCGTGATTATAGTGTCTTACGTACAGAGAGAAACAAAGTCAGAAAATACCAGGATTTCCAGGCAGAAATGAGGGCAATGTGCAAGAAGGATATTCAGACAGTTCCAGTAGTAGTAGGAGCAGTGGGTCTTATAAAAAATAATTTACACTCATATTTAGATATGTTACCAGTACATGTAACCCCATACGAATTGCAGAAAGAGTCATTATTGGGCACATTGTGGATGTTGCAAAGGGCACTTCAGGCTAACATGATAGACTGAAACAATATTAATTTCATGAACTTTAATCATACTTTGACTTAGGAAAGGGGTCCATTCCCGTCATGGCATTAGAAACCCAAAAGACTTGGTGAAATTAAAGAAGTTTGTTACAGAAAATGAGTATTTCTGAGTGATAAATCTATATCAATATTGAATTCCATTTATCTGCTGATGAAAGTTTACGTCTCTGGATCTAGTGTTTGCTGAGCTGTTTGTATTACTTAGATACAGGAGATCAAACATAACAATATCTCTAACAGTGCAGTAAGCAAGGCACATACCATCCCTCGGGAGTCTATAAGACAAGACTTCCAGCCTCTCCTGGTAACTAAGGTTTTAAGACCAGAGATGTTTTTTGGTTTTGATATGTCAAATGTGGTAAATCCCAAAGGGAACACTCTACCCCCTTAATGGGTCTTAATTCTGAATATAGGGAAATTATAACATCTTTGGATCTAGATGAAATACATTAGGTGATTAGTTGTGCTAAGTAGAATGATTTCCTGACTACAGTTGTCACATGATGATCAAAGGAAAGGAAACTATCAACCCAAGTGCCCGGTTCATTTTGTAAGGGAGTAGTATTTATACTGTATTTTGAGAGTGATGCTATTTTCCAAAAGAAACCATAATATACTGTTTAGTGCTCAGTTTAAGACAATTATCCATACACCAGTCTAGAGGAAAACAGTTTTTAGTACTTAATAAATAAGCACCTATCCAGGCATGTCTAAGGGTCAACTCCTGGTGTTTTATCCTGTCTACCTAATGAATCTGGGCATCTTGGGGCAATGCAGCAATTGCCTCATGTACATAGACAACCTTCTCCTCCTACCGCCCAACACTACAACCTGTGAGCGATGCACTTATATAGCCAACTGGAAGCAAAGCTCTCTTCACCCAAGACTGGACTAGACAGTCAGGAGGAGAAGGTAAACACTTGCACCGCACCACACTCATCACATAGTCCCTCAAAACCTACACCACCAAAACACACACATAGTAACACAAAACACACACCTACATTCGTGGAGGCTCTCAATAAAAATCTGCTCAAGCAACAGAGACCCCCAAAGCAGAAACGCATGCAACCTCCACCCCCCAGCACAACCCAAATGACACATAACCCACAAACTCAGTGTGCCACTCAACCACAGCCCATAAGGCATAACAATGTACCCAACACTCTAGTCATAGGTGACTCTGTAGACAGGCACACTGATGTTCCACTCACCAGGCTAAACAAAGAGAAAGTTACTGTCAGCAGCCTGTCAGGTGTCAGGATCTGCCATATAATGCACACACTCAGGTCACTCCACAACAAATACAAATATGACTCTGTCATTGTCCATGTTGGTGTGAATGACCTGAGACATACCTCCCTGGAATACATGAAAAGAGACATGGAGGAGCTCTCCGATCTTGTAGCCCAGGCAGGTATGACCCTAGCCCTGAGTAGCATCCAGCCATCACCCAGAATGATACCACAGTACAAGGACAAAATGATTGACTTCAACAATTGGCTAAGCTTCTGGTGTCATTCTAAGGGAATCCAGTATCTGTCTGCCTGGGATGACATGATCGACAGACCACGATGCTTTGCCAGAGATGGCCTGCACCTGTCGCCCTTGGGATTCCGGATACTGGCTAAGGCTCTTGCCACCCTTATAGTGCCTTTTTTAGGCAAGGTTCAAATGACAAATTCACCACCGTAACAGGTACAAGCAAGCAAAATCTGGGGGCAATACTACTCAATGCTAGAAGTCTAAACCTCAAAATGCATTCACTTGAGGCACTCCTTAAAATGGAGAACATCGACATCTGTGCAGTGACAGAGACCTGGTTCAAGGCTCCAGAGAGCACCCCTGCATTATCAGGCTATAATTCATACCACACCTTTCAGCCACCTAACCTGGACTGAAACACTAAAGGTGAAGGTGTGTCCATATTCATTAAGGATATGCACACCTCCAGGCTAGTTGCTCAGCATATTGCATCTGAGATTATCCAAGTGCAACTAACTCTGGGCAAGACCGCAATCCAAATTGTCCACTCCTCATTTTTTGATACACTGGAAAATATTAGGGTACAACCCAATGCTTTACTATAAAAAGGGCGAAGTTTGCATGTGCGAATGGTGAGAACGTCGACCCAAATGACCGAAATCATGAATATTAATTAGGACAAATGATCGACAAGGAAATACGACATTTTCTTGTTGCTGTAAACATTGACTTTTTTTTTGTTTTTCCAATGCTGTAGTGAAGCAAGTGGTGCACCCAAACATCTGATTCATTCAAAGCATGTAAAACCACAATTCTTAGTGAATGAAATCAAAGTTCACTGATGCCTTGTGCCAGTGCCTTGTTCGTGTATTGCCCATCCAAAAACAGTAACAGTATACATGAGAAGTCACCATAAGCCATGTAAGAACAGTCCCCTTGTGGTACCATCACCAACCATACACACAGTTAATTCTGCAGTCCCCTCAGGGGTTATGCAAACAGACCCATTGCAGTCCGATCAGCAGGTGGTTGTTCCAGTGATGAACAGCAAGCAGTACATGAATTGCTATAATCAATATGCCTGAATGACATCTGCAACACCCGTACCTGTACCCTAAAACTATAATGCTTGGCTACAAGCTCAACAAATCCTTTAGAGGTGAAGTTATCCCTCTTCTGAAGCAACCTGAGGAATACCTCCTCCCTATCCACTAGGTGCCTATGCTTAGAGGATGCTGACAGGCAACTCATAAGTCTGGCATGAATATCCCCCACATGGTTCTGCTCCAGGCATATGACATGCAGAGCATCATGCAGAAAGAGCTGTTTTTTGCCAAGCAGACTCCTTAACCTCCTATGCCAGCCCTCAACACTGTTCTGCGTATGTGGATAACCCATAGTACACGTGTGTGCCTGGTTCGAGAAAGCTGGTTCGAACAGGGATGGTATGACCTTGGTGGAGGACTGCCTCATACCACTTCTACGTGGTCTGCCCACTAAATAATTTGGTCTTAAAGAACTCACATAGTGGCCTCCCATGGGCAGGAATGTCACTCTGGATCTGCAGGAATGTGTCCATGACATTGTTAGGTGGTACAAAGGCCAAGGATGGGATCTACTTACACAAAGAGGCAAATTGGATGTCATTGCCGAACTCCACAGTAAGCCTCAACTTCTCTACCTGGCGCCATATGATCTGGCTAAAGTGGAACCAGCACCCCAGGGCATGTGAGTCTGGCAAATTCCTTCTAACACTATTAACAGCAGCCTTCTCGAAATCACTCACGACAATGGCAGGCTTGAATAATAAGCCATGTTTCTGACAGAGTTGCATTACAACTCTCCAAAAGTAAGTAGTTGTATGTTTGCTCTGATTTTGATGTCAACACCCCATAGACTGCTGGAAATACCTTCCCAGTTATGTTACCCTGTAGGTTACAGTGCATGGGATATAGTTGCTCACATTCCCTGGTATTTAGGGGGAATGTCCCATCAATGAGTACAACCTCACTGGCACAGAGGGTATGGAGGTTACTCACAGTGGTTATAATGACAGCTGGTGGGGTACCCTCACTATGTTCACCCCGGCCTATAATGAAAGACCCTGTCTTCAATGCCAACATATCTGCCGTGATGTCCTGCAATATTAGTTTTTCTGTGCCTTGAACCTCCCTACTCTTTCTACATAGTCTGCGTACAGTCTGTTTCAGGGCATCTGTGTTTGGGAGGGTGGTGGCTATATCTGTAGAAGTGCTTGCCAACACCTCTGATACTATCCTGCAAGGGTCCTCCTGACAGGTAGCAGCACGTCTCTTAATATCACACTGTACCTATGCTTTCTCAAACCTCTCCAGAGTGGGACCATGAAAATGGCCAGCACTTTTCAGTAGTCATTCACCTGCAGCTACAGTCTCCCCTACACAATGGCCCTTACATTTAGACTTGATCTTCATTGTGCAACACCAATAATTTCTGCCACCTCTACTCCTCTCCAGGTAGTACTGGTAGCCATCTACATTGAGCAGCTTCTTGCCCTTCTGTGTCTCAGTGGTGTTGTATTTGGACCCCACTATTCCTGGAGCTGTATCCCTGCAGTCCGACATGCACACTATCTTCTGCAGACCTACATTTGAGATGTATGTATATCAGTATCTCGGTGTAGCTATATATGTCTACAGCGCTTTACAATTCATTGATTAAAAGTTACACTTACCAGTTCTACACAACCATCTACCATTGTAAATCCACTCATAGATGTATTCCTCGGTTGGTTGTTAGCACTTTAAATTTAGCGCCTCTGCTGGTTCCGCGCATTCATAATGATGTTACGACGTTTCCACGACAACCAGTTGACCAACAGTTACATGCTTTACAATTCATTGATTAAAAGTTACACTTACCAGTTCTACACAACCATCTACCATTGTAAATCCACTCATAGATGTATTCCTCGGTTGGTTGTTAGCACTTTAAATTTAGCGCCTCTGCTGGTTCCGCGCATTCATAATGATGTCACGACGTTTCCACGACAACCAGTTGACCAACAGTTACATGCTTGACAGGTCAGTACTGATGATGTTATGATTGACGGACTTCTGACATTCGTTTATATGTGCTTCAATTATCTGCATGTTGACTATCCGATCGTCGGCTTTGGAAGTTTAGATCATTTGATAGTAAACCCAACCCAGCACCCTAATAATGGGTGATTTCAACTACCCCACTATTAACTGGGAAAACTACTCATGTACCAACTCTTTTGCTCAATGTTTTCTGAAATTCATAAATTCCAACATCTTGGATCAACTTATCCACACCCTCACCAGGGTCAACAATATCTTAGACCTGGTCATTTCTCATTGGTCAGATCCGACCACAAGCTAATTAGCCTAGACATCCACATCCTGCCCCCACCCCCCCATTAGGGAAATGACCACTAAACATTTCTCCAGAGCCAGCTTCATGCTTCTTAAGACAGAAGTGGCAAACTTCACGACATACATGCAGACAGACAATAGAGGTACGACTGCTGAATCCTACACAAATGCACTTTATAAGCACTTACACAAGTGCATGGATTGTGCTATCCCTAAAAGAACCAAGATGCTATCCTCCAAAAAAAGGAAGCCAATCTGGTGGTTCCCTGCCATAAACAAACTCTACAACAGAAGAAAGAAACTGTTGCAAAAAAGAGTAAAATCCCATAACTGGAGGAACTTCCTGATCAGCCTGAGTAAGAAGTTGAGACCCCTCATAAAATCCTCCAAAGCTAGTTATGAAAACAAAATTGCCACTGATTCTAAAGACAACCACAAAGCATTCTATAGCTATGTCAAGAATCTCAATGGCAACACTCAGATCTCTCTGAGTTACAGCACAGTGGCACTAAATATACAGAACCAACTGATATTGCCAACATCCTGACAGATAGGTTCAGTGCTAACTTTACCCCCCTCACCCCCTAAAGGGCCTATCTCTATACTGGAAGAATGCAAAGTTCCTGTAATCATGGCTGCACAGGTAAAAACCACACTCTCCAAAGCGAAGAACACAGCATACATGGGACCTGACAACATCCCAGGCTGCATTCTACATTAACTACAGAATGAACTGGCACCTCACCTAAGCACCATGTTCAATCATAGCCTCATCTCAGGCTTTGTGCCCACTGAATGGTGCACAGAGATGGTTATCCCACTCCACAAAGGGGGAGAAACCACGGACCCAGGAAATACTGCCCCATTAGCCTAATGCGCTGGTCTGCAAGGCCATGGAATGTATCATCATGGAACTTATAAACAAAGCCATTGGTAATCTCCAAACTCTGGACCCCACCCAGTTCTGGTTTGTAAAAGTCAGACCATGTCTCCTAAACCTGATTGACTTCTTTGAAGCAATCACCAAAGCCGTAGACAAGGGTAAGGTGGTTCACACAGCCTATCTAGATCTCACCAAGGCTTTTGACACCACCACCCACTCTAGAATTATAGATAAACTCACTAAACTAGGTATAAATCCCTATGTCACAAGATGGGTTGCCAACTGGCTCACTGACAGAACCCACACTGTGAAAGTAGCAGATTCCAAATCCAACGTCAGACCAGTGACAAGTGGAGTACCATAGGGTTTAGTCCTGGGTCCTCTCCTGTTTGGTATCTACTTTTCTGAAGTACAGGCTAACACAGAAGGTATTTGGCTAACAAAGTTCACAGATGACTGCAAACTAGGAGCCATAATTGAAACTCCTAACAATGTGGACATCCTACAAAAAAGACTCACTGAGACAAATGCCTGGTGTCAAAGCCATGGCCTCAAGCTCAATGCCAAAAAGTGCATTGTCATCCCCTTTGGTAAAAACTCTGTACCCATGAGCTACCTCATAGGTGGTAGTCTACTTAACACTGAAAGTATGATAAGAGACCTTGGAACCCAGATAATAATCACATCACCACAGTAGTCAGGAAATCCTTCTACATGGCACACCTCATCACAAAAGGTTTCTCATCCAGAAAAAAAGAGGTCATTGTTCTCCTCTACTCATCACTCATTAGACCTATTATAGGGTACAATACCCCTTTTGGTATGTACCTCACAAGACATCTACAACAACTGGAAAGGCTGCAGAAATACCTCACAAAGAGGATTACCAGCCTCAAACTGATGCCCTACGCAGACCATCTAAAAAAACTCCAGCTTTACTCCATCACATATTGCCTACTCAGAGGCAATCTCTACCTAACATACAAAGCTATGTCAAACCCAGAGCTGTTGGACATGTTCCACTTAAAGAAATCCCAATCCCTCTGAGCTACATGCTCTAAGGACCTAAACCTTGTCAGCACAATAAACAGAACATGCTGGAGGTATAGATTCCTGTCCCAGAGACTTCCCATACTCTGGAACAAACTACCTATCTATATCAAACAAAGCTCCTCGTTAGCACTCTTCAAGAAAACTCTTGATGATTGGATGGGAAATAGGAAATTCACCCTGGGGATAACCTCTGTGGCTCTGCTCGACAGGGGCACATGAAAATAATTTTCTTGGGTGGCGAAAGCCAGGGTACCTTTTTGGCTAGGCTTGTACAGGTCTTAGGGCCGATGGCCTAGTACCTACCTATGAACCTATGAACCTATGATTAGGGTAAGCTCCTATTGAATGATATAGATACCTGATGGGCTTTTGACAAATACACCCAGTTTGTAGTTGTCTACAAATTTTGTTAAGCAGAGGTCCTGGTGCTGAGTTTTTAAATAAGAGAAGTAGATGTAAACCATGACAGGACAAAATACAGACCACTGGCATCTATACTCTTAACAGCACTATTTGAAGTGGGACCTGCCACATGAGTTATGTGCATTCTATCTTTCAGTCAATTGGCTAGCCATCTTATTATATAGGGATCAAAGCTTAAGCAAGATGATTTGGTGGCAACTCTGGCATGGGGTATGGTATCAAATTCTTTGGCCAGATTGATATAAGTATGACCACTACCAACAGCTTGCCTGACTCTCTAGAAGAAGTTAAGATTTTGCTAGCATGATTTCCTCATGAAGCCAAACTGCTGTGAGTCAAGCCTAAGGAAATTTTCTGATAGCATAATTCATGAGGTCAGTAGTTATGATACACTTAGCATAATTAATGAGGTCAGTTATGATACACTCCATATATTTACAAATCAGACTTGTAGGCCAGGTTGGTCTATGACTTCCAATGTCCACAGTAGGGACACCCTTGAGGACAGATATCAGCACTGTAAGGACACCCTTGAAGAGGGGTATCAGTACAGCAGTGCACCAGGATTTGGAAGCAAAGCTAGTGACTAAGCTTAGGTTAAATGACTTAAGGAGGCATACAGTGAGAGTATGTTTGATATTTATTAAGCATCCAGGCATGTTGTCAGGAGCCATGAAGAAGTGTTTTTGCTTTTTGAAAATACCTTAAGAACATGTTCCTTACTGATGATAGGCAGTTTAAGGGATTCTTGAATGAGTGGTGATTGAACAGGGCTTTCCGGGGGTAAATCTTGCAGTGGACAAATTTGTTAGTATAATTGCAATGACATTTGTGCCAAAGTAGGGGTCTTATTAAGGAAAAATTCAGAGCAATGCTAAGTGTTATTTCTTAGTTTGCTAAGAAATACTTGTTGTTATCTTTTGCTTCATAAGTAAATCTCTGTTCATGGATTGCTTTACTTGTCTTTAGAACAATTTTAAGTTTCTTGGTGAGTGTTAGATTAGGGACTTCCATTTTAAAGTAGTTATTAGACATTAGACATGCTAAAGGGTAAAAAAAATTGCGTTTCATTTATGCATAAAAGATAGCTAAGCAGAAAGAAAAATAACCTTGCTGGTCAGCATGAGAGGCAGTTTATTAGAAAGGAAAGATAAGCATCAAGCGTGTAAAAAATACAGAAATACAGCTATATGCGGTGGTGCAGCGGTAGCGTCGTTGCATCACAGCAAGAGGTTCTCCTGTTCGATTCTTGATTGGAGTGCTTTATGTGTGGAGTTGGCATGTCTTCCCCACAGTCGAGTGGCCTCCGAAAGACATGCATGAATGGGCATTCCTTCACTAAAGTGTGGGCATTGGGCTGGCAACTCAGCACCATAAAAATCGACTGCCAATCATTAGTGGACTGGAGTTCCTCTGTGACGACCCCAACCGGGAAAAGCTGAAAAGACAAACAACAACTTGACACCAAGGGGAGATGAATGTTTTAAAGTTGCCATTGTATTTGGCTTTGGATGAGAGTGCTAGATCTATGCACTTGCTTAAGTGGGCATAAATCTCCTTAGTGAAACTGGTTGCTCTGTCAGGATTAATAGAGGTAATATAATTAGTAAAATTGGAAATTTCATCATATAGGATGGCAAAAACAAGTAAAGTGGTGCAGGTAAACTGTTCCTCCAAAAGAAAAAATACAATAAAAGGAAGAAAAGGAGGCTCCAGAACACAGCTGCTAAAAACATGTAGAGATTTAATCCAAAGTGAACGCTTTCGTAGCTCAAGGCTACTTCATCAGACAAAGACATACAACAAATCTACAGTTTATATACCGTCAAGTCAAATAATAAATCAATTAAACAATTAAATCATCATTAAAACTAATTAACTTAAAAGCACATAGCTTTAATTGCTTTATTATTTGACTTGATGGTATATAAACTGTAGATTTTTTGTATGTATTTGTCTGATGAAGTAGCCTTGAGCTACGAAAGCGCTGTATTTGGATTAATTCTCTACATGCTTTTAGCAGCCGTAGTCTGGAGCCTCCTTTTTTCCTTTGTATATAATTATATAGAGTTTATGTTTCTAATGTCCTAAATATGGATAAATTAGTTACAGCAGTATTGTGGTTCTGAGGGTAAATGTCACATGCTTAAACTCTGAGATGAAATCAAATCAACGGGACATATAAGTGAATTTAAGTAAATCTTTATCTGCACTTTGTTCAAATAATACAGCATTTAAATTGATTTATTTGTGTTGCATTGAATACTATCTAGCTGGAAGTTGTGGCTCTGTTTTTTCAGTTAGTGCTTGTTAGAATTCTTGAATAGCCAGAGATAAGTGGGGGTAGTTTACTTCATTGTCATTCATTTCCTGCCTTATATAAGTGGTACATTTTGAATTATTTTCTGCTTAAACTCTGAGCTTTAACCTGCTAACACTTACATGAAATCAAATCAACTGGACATATAAGTGAATTTAAGTAAATCTTTATCAGCACTTTTTTCAAATAATACAGCATTTAAATTGATTTATTTGTGTTGCATTGAATACTATCTAGCTAGAAGTTGTGGCTCTGTTTTTTCAGTTAGTGCTTGTTAGAATTCTTGAATAGCCAGTGAAAAAGTGGAGGTAGTTTACTTCATTGTTATTCGGTTCCTGCCTTATATAAGTGGTACATTTTGAATTATTTTCAGCTTAAACTCTGAGCTTTGGCCTGCTAAGACCTACATGAAATCAAATCAACTGGAAGTATAAGTGAATTTAAGTAAATCTTTATCTGCACTTTTTTCAAATAATACAGCATTTAAATTGATTTATTTGTATTGCATTGAATACTATCCGGCTGGAAGTTGTGGCCTTGCTTTTTTCAATTAGTGCTTGTTAGAATTCTTGAACAGCCAGTGATAAGTGGGGGTAGTTTACTTCATTGTTATTTGGTTCCTGCCTTATATAAATGTACATTTTGAATTATTTTCTGCTTAAACTCTGAGCTTTGGCCTGCTAAGACCAACATGAAATCAAATCAACTGTACGTATACAATACAGCATTTAAATTGATGTGTGTTGCACTGAATACTATCTAGCTGGAAGTTATGCCTCTGTTTTTTTCAGTTAGTGCTTGTTAGAATTTTTGAATAGCCAGTGATAAGTGGGGGTAGTTTACTACATTGTTCGGTTCTTGCCTTATAACAGTGCTACATTTTGAATTATTTTATGCTTAAATGCTGAGATTTGGCCTGCTAAGACCTACATGAAATCAAATCAACTGGACGTATAAATGAATTTAAGAAAATCTTTATCTGCACTGTTTTCAAATAATACAGCATTTAAATTGATTTATTTGTGTTGCATTGAATACTATCTAGCTGGAAGTTGCGGCTCTGTTTTTTCAGTTAGTGCTTGTTAGAATTCTTGAATAACCAGGGATAAGTGGGGGTAGTTTACTTCATTGTTATTCAATTCCTGCCTTACATAAGAGGTACATTTTGAATTATTTTCTGCTTAAACTCTGAGCTTTGGCCTGCTAAACCCAACATGAAATCAAATCAACTGGAAGTATAAGTGAATTTAAGTAAATCTTTATCAGCACTTTTTTCAAATAATACAGCATTTAAATTGATTTATTTGTGTTGCATTGAATACTATTGTGCTGGAAGTTGTGGCTCTATTTTTTCAGTTAATGCTTGTTTGAATTCTTGACTAGTCAGTGATAAGTGGGGGTAGTTTACTTCATTGTTCGGTTCCTGCCGTATATATGTGGTACATTTTGAATTATTTTCTGCTTAAATGCTGAGCTTTGGCCTGCTAAGACCTACATGAAATCAAATCAACTGGACGTATAAGTGAATTTAAATAAATCTTTATCTTCAGTTTTTTGAAATAATACAGCATTTAAATTGATTTATTTGTGTTGCACTAATAACTATCTAGCTGGAAGCCGTGGCTCTGTTTTTTCAGTTAGTGCTTGTTTGAATTCTTGAATAGCCAGTGATAAGTGGGGGTAGTTTACTTCACTGTTCGGTTCCTGCCTTATATAAGTGGTACATTTTGAATTATTTTCTGCTTAAATGCTGAGCTTTGGCCTGCTACGACCTACACAGAATCAAATCAAGTGGATGTATAAGTGAATTTAAGTAAATCTTTATCTGCACTTTTTTCAAATAATACAGCATCTAAATTGATTTATTTGTGTTGCATTGAATACTACCTAGCTGGAAGTTATGGCTCTGTTTTTTCAGTTAGTGCTTGTTGGAATTCTTGAATAGCCAGTGATAAGTGGGGGTAGTTTACTTCATTGTTCAGTTGCTGCCTTATATAAGTGGTACATTTTGAATTAATTTCTGCTTAAACAGTGAGATTTGGCCTGCTAAGACTTACATGAAATCAAATCAACTGAACATATAAGTGAATTTAAGTAAATCTTTATCTACACTTTTTTCAACAATACAGCATTTGAATTGATTTATTTGTGTTGCATTAAATACTATCTAGCTGGAAGTTGTGGCTCTGTTTTTTCAGTTAGTGCTTGTTAGAATTCTTGAATAGCCTGTGATAAGTGGAGGAAGTTTACTTCATTGTTATTCAGTTCCTGCCTTGTATAAGTGGTACATTTTGAATTATTTTCTGCTTAAACTCTGAGCTTTGGCCTCCTAAGACCTACATGAAATTAAATCAACTGGAAGTATAAGTGAATTTAAGTAAATCTTTATCAGCACTTTTTTTCAAATACAGCATTTAAATTGATTTATTTGTGTTGCATTGAATATTATCTAGCTGGAAGTTGTGTCTCTGTTTTTTTCAGTGCTGTTTAGAATTCTTGAATAGCCAGTGATAAGTGGGGGTAGTTTACTTCATTGTTATTCGGTTCCTGCCTTATATAAGTGGTACATTTTGAAATCTTTACTGCTTAAACACTGAGCTTTGGCCTGCTAAGACCTACATGAAATTAAATCAACTGAACATATAAGTGAATTTAAGTAAATCTTTATCTACACCTTTTTAAAATAATACAGCATTTAAATTGATTTATTTGTGTTGCATTTAATACTATCTAGCTGGAAGTTGTGACTCTGTTTTTTGAGTTAGTGCTTGTTAGAATTCTTGAATAGCCAGTGATAAGTGGTAGTAGTTTAATTCATTCTTCAGTTGCTGCCTTATATAAGTGGTACATTTTGAATAAATTTCTGCTTAAACGTTGAGCTTTGGCCTGCTAAGACCTAGATGAAATCAAATCAGCTGAACATCTAAATGAATTAAAGTAAATCTTTATGTGTACTTTTTCAAATAATGCAGCATTTAAATTGATTTATTTGTGTTGCATTGAATACTATGTAGCTGGAAGTTGTGGCTCAGTTTTTTCAGTTAGTGCTTGTTTGAATTCTTGAATAGCCAGTGATAAGTGGAGGTATATTACTTCATTGTTATTCGGTTCCTGCCTTAAATAGTAGGTACATTTTGAATTATTTTCTGCTTAAACTCTGAGCTTTGGCCTGCTAAGACCTACATAAAAATCAAATCAACTGGACATATAAGTAAAATTAAGTAAATAATTATCTGTACTTTTTTCAAATAATACAGCATTTAAATTGATTTATTTGTGTTGCAGGGAATGCTATCTAGCTTGAAGTTGTGGCTCTGTTTTTTCAGTGCTTGTTCGAATTCTTGAATAGCCAGTGATAAATGGGCGTAGTTTACTTCATCTTTCGATTCCTGCCTTATATAAATGTACATTTTGAATTATTTTCTGCTTAAACTCTGAGCTTTGGCCTGCTAAGACCTACATGAAATCAAATCAACTGGACATATAAGTGAATTTAAGTAAATCTTTTTTTACACATTTTTCAAATAATACAGCATTTAAATTTATTTATTTGTGTTGCATTGAATACTATCTAGCTGGAAGTTGTGGCTCTGTTTTTTCAGTTAGTGCTTGTTAGAATTCTAGAATAGCCAGTGATAAGTGGGGTTAGTTATAATTGCTATTCAGTTCCTGCCTTATATAAATGGTACATTTTGCATTATTTTCTGCTTAAACTCTGAGCTTTGGCCTGCTAAGACCTACATGAAATCAAATCAACTGGATGTATAATTGAATTTAACTAAACCTTTACAGCACTTTTTTTTCAAATAATACAGCATTTAAATTGCTTTATTTGAGTTGCATTGAATACTATCTAGCTGGAAGTTGTGGCTCTGTTTTTTCAGTTAGTGCTTGTTAGAATTCTTGAATAGCCAGTGATAAGTGGGGGTAGTTTACTTCATTGTTCGGTTCCTGCCTTATATAAGTCGTGCATTTTGAATTATTTTCTGCTAAAAAGCTGAGCTTTGGCCTGCTAAGACCTACATGAAATCAAATCAACTGAACATATAAGTGAATTTAAGTAAATATTTATCTGCACTTTCTTCAAATAATACAACATTTAAATTGATTTATTTGTGTTGCATTGAATACTATCTAGCTGGAAGTTGTGGCTCTGTTTTTTCAGTTAGTGCTTGTTAGAATTCTTGAATAGCCATTGATAAGTGGCAGTAGTTTAATTCATTCTTCAGTTGCTGCCTTATATAAGTGGTACATTTTGAATTAATTTCTGCTTAAACGTTGAGCTTTGGCCTGCTAAGACCGAGATGATATCAAATCAACTGAACATATAAGTGAATTAAAGTAAATCTTTATGTGTACTTTTTCAAATAATACAGCATTTAAATTGATTTATTTGTGTTGCATTGAATACTATGTAGCTGGAAGTTGTGGCTCAGTTTTTTTCAGTTAGTGCTTGTTAGGATTCTTGAATAGCCAGTGATAAGTGGAGGTATATTACTTCATTGTTATTCAGTTCCTGCCTTAAATAGTACTACATTTTGAATTATTTTCTGCTTAAACTCTGAGCTTTGGACTGCTAAGACCTACATGAAATCAAATCAACTGGACGTATAAGTAAAATTAAGTAAATAATTATCTGTACTTTTTTCAAATAATACAGCATTTAAATTGATTTATTTGTGTTGCATTGAATACTATCTAGCTGGAAGTCGTGGCTCTGTTTTTTCAGTTAGTGCTTGTTAGAATTCTAGAATAGCCAGTGATAAGTGGGGTTTGTTATAATTGTTATTCAGTTCCTGCCTTATATAAATGGTACATTTTGCATTATTTTCTGCTTAAACTCTGAGCTTTGGCCTGCTAAGACTTACATGAAATCAAATCAACTGGACGTATAAGTGAATTTAAGTAAATCTTTAAAGCACTTTTTTTTTCAAATAATACAGCATTTAAATAGCTTTATTTGTGTTGCATTCAATACTATCTAGCTGGAAGTTGTGGCTCTGTTTTTTCAGTTAGTGCTTGTTAGAATTCTTGAATAGCCAGTGATAAGTGGGGGTAGTTTACTTCATTGTTCGGTTCCTGCCTTATATAAGTCGTACGTTTTGAATTATTTTCTGCTTAAAAGCTGAGCTTTGGCCTGCTAAGACCTACATGAAATCAAATCAACTGGACATATAAGTGAATTTATGTAAATCTTTATCTGCACTTTTTTCAAATAATACAACATTTAAATTGATTTATTTGTGTTGCATTGAATACACTCTAGCTGGAAGTTGTGGCTCTATTTGTTCAGTGCTTGTTCAAATTCTTGAATAGCCAGTGATAAATGGGGGTAGTTTACTTCATTGTTCGGTTCCTGCCTTATATAAGTGGTACATTTTGAATTATTTTCTGCTTTAACTCTGAGCTTTGGCCTGCTAATACCTACATGAAATCAAATCAACTGGGCGTATAAGTGAATTTAAGTAAACCTTTTTTTGCACATTTTTCAAATAATACAGCATTTACATTTATTTATTTGTGTTGCATTGAATACTATCTAGCTGGAAGTTGTGGCTCTGTTTTTTCAGTTAGTGCTTGTTAGAATTCTAGAATAGCCAGTGATAAGTGGGGTTAGTTATAATTGTTATTCAGTTCCTGCCTTATATAAATGGTACATTTTGCATTATTTTCTGCTTAAACTCTGAGCTTTGGCCTGCTAAGACCTACATGAAATCAAATCAACTGGACGTATAAATGAATTTAAGTTAATCTTTATCTGCACTTTTTTCAAGTAATACAGCATTTAAATTGATTTATTTTTGTTGCATTGAATACTATCTAGCTGGAAGGTGTGGCTCTGTTATTTCAGTTAGTGCTTGTTAGAATTCTTGAATAGCCAGTGATAAGTGGGGGTAGTTTACTTCATTGATCGGTTCCTGCCTTATAAAAGTGGTACATTTTGAATTATTTTCTGGTTAAACGCTGAGCTTTGGCCTTCTAAGACCTACATGAAATCAAATCAACTGGGCATAGAAGTGAATTTAAGTAAATCTTTATCTGCTCTTTTTTCAAATAATACAGCATTTAAATTGATTTATTTGTGTTGCATTGAATGCTGTCTAGTTGGAAGTTGTGGCTCTACTTTTTCAGTTAATGATTGTTAGAATTCTTGAATAGCCAGTGATAAGTGGGAGTAGTTTACTTCATTGTTATTCAGTTCCTGCCTTATATAAGAGGTACATTTTGAATTATTTTCTGCTTAAACTCACAGCTTTGGCCTGCTAAGACCTACATGAAAGCAAATCCACTGGTCGTATAAGTAAAATTAAGTAAAAAAAAATTATCTGCACTTTTTTCAAACAAAACTGCATTTAAATTGATTTATTTGTGTTACCTTGAATACTTTCTAGCTGGAAATTGTGGCTCTGTTTTTTCAGTTAATGCTTGTTAGAATTTTTGAATAGCCAGTGATGGGGGGGGGGGGGTAGCTTACTTCATTGTTATTCGGTTCCTGCCTTATATAATTGATCCATTTTAAATTATTTTCTGGTTAAACTCTGAGCTTTGACCTGCTAAGACCTACATGAAATCGAATCAACTGGACGTATAAGTGAATTTAAGTAAATCATTATCTGCTCTTTTATCAAATAATACAGCACTTAAATTGATTTATTTGTGTTGCATTGAATACTATCTAGCTGGAAGTTGTGGCTCTGTTTTTTCAGTCTGGTTAGAATTCTTGAATAGCCAGTGATAAGTGGGGTAGTTTAATTCATTGTTATTCGGTTCCTGCCTTATATAAGTGGTACATTTTGAAATATTTTCTGCTTAAACTCTGAATTTTGGCCTGCTAAGTCCTACATGAAATCAAATCAACTGGCAGTATAAGTGAATTTAAGTAAATCTTTATCAGCACTTTTTTCATATAATACAGCATTTAAATTGATTCATTTTTGTTGCATTGAATGCTACCTAGCTGGAAGTTATGGCTCTGTTTTTTTCAGTTAGTGCTTGTTAGAATTCTTGAATAGCCAGTGATAAGTGGGGGTAATTTACTTAATTGTTCAGTTGCTGCCTTATATAAGTGGCACATTTTGAATTAATTTCTGCTTAAACGGTGAGCTTTGGCCTGCTAAGACCTACATGAAATCAAATTAACTGAACATATAAGTGAATTTAAGTAAATCTTTTTCTGTACTTTTTTCAAATAATACAGCATTTAAATTGATTTATTTGTGTTGCATTGAATACTATCTAGTTGGAAGTTGTGGCTCTGTTTTTTCAATTAGTGCTTGTTAGAATTATTGAATAGCCAGTGATAAGTGGGGGTAGTTTACTTCATTGTAATTCGGTTCCTGCCTTATATAAGTGGTACATTTATAATTATTTTCTGCTTAAACTCTGAGCTTTGGCTTGCTAAGATCTACATTAAATCAAATCAACTGGACGTATAACTGAATTTAAGTAAATTTTTGTCTGCACTTTTTTCAAATAATACAGCAATTAAATTGATTTATTTGTGTTGCATTAAATACTATCTGGCTAGAAGTTGTGGCTCTGGTTTTTCAGTTAGTGCTTGTTAGAATTCTTCAATAGCCAGTAATAAGTGGGGGTAGTTTACTTCATTGTTATTCAGCTCCTGCCTTATATAAGTGGTACATTTTGAATTATTTTCTACTTAAACTCTGAGCTTTGGCCTGCTAAGACCTACTTGAAATCAAATCAACTGGACGTATACGTGAATTTAAGTAAATCATTATCTGCACTTTTTTTCAAATAATACAGCATTTAAATGTATTTATTTGTGTTGCATTGACTACTATCTAGCTGGAAGTTGTGGCTCTGTTTTTTTCAGTGCTGTTTAGAATTCTTGAATAGCCAGTGTTAAGTGGGGGTAGTTTACTTAATTGTTATTTGGTTCCTGCCTTATATAAGTGGTACATTTTGAAATATTTTCTGCTTAAACTCTGAGCTTTGGCCTGCTAAGACCTACATGACATCAAATCAACTGGAAGTATAAGTGAATTTAAGTAAATCTTTATTAGCACTTTTTTCAAATAATACAGCATTTAAATTGATTCATTTTGTTGCATTGAATACTACCTAGCTGGAAGTTATGGCTCTGTTATTTTCAGTTAGTGCTTGTTAGAATTCTTGAATAGCCAGTGATAAGTGGGGGTAATTTACTTAATTGTTCAGTTGCTGCCTTATATAAGTGGTACATTTTGAATTAATTTCTGCTTAAACGGTGAGCTTTGGCCTGCTAAGACCTACATGAAATCAAATTAACTGAACACATAAGTGAATTTAAGTAAATCTTTTTCTGTACTTTTTTCAAATAATACAGCATTTAAATTGATTTATTTGTGTTGCATTTAATACTATCTAGTTGGAAGTTGTGGCTCTGTTTTTTCAATTAGTGCTTGTTAGAATTATTGAATAGCCAGTGATAAGTGGGGGTAGTTTACTTCATTGTTATTCAGCTCCTGCCTTATATAAGTGGTACATTTTGAATTATTTTCTACTTAAACTCTGAGCTTTGGCCTGCTAAGACCTACTTGAAATCAAATCAACTGGACGTATTAGTGAATTTAAGTAAATCTTTATCTGCACTTTTTTTTAAATAAAAGAGCATTTAAATGTATTTATTTGTGTTGCATTGAATACTATCTAGCTGGAAGTTGTGGCTCTGTTTTTTTCAGTGCTGTTTAGAATTCTTGAATAGCCAGTGTTAAGTGGGGGTAGTTTACTTAATTGTTATTTGGTTCCTGCCTTATATAAGTGGTACATTTTGAAATATTTTCTGCTTAAACTCTGAGCTTTGGTCTGCTAAGACCTACATGACATCAAATCAACTGGAAGTATAAGTGAATTTAAGTAAATCTTTATTAGCACTTTTTTCAAATAATACTGCATTTATATTGATTTTTTTTGTGTTGCACTGAATACTATCTAGCTGGAAGTTGTGGCTCTGTTTTTTCAGTTAGTGCTTGTTTGAATTCTTGAATAGCCAGTGATAAGTGGGGGTAGTTTACTTCATTGTTCGATTCCTGCCTTATATAAGTGGTACAGTTTGAATTATTTTCTGCTTAAACGCTGAGCTTTGGCCTGCTAAGACCTACATGAAATCAAATCAACTGGACATATAAGTGAATTTAAGTAAATCTTTATCTGCACTTTTTTGAAATAATACAGCATTTAAATTGATTTATTTGTGTTACATTGAATACTATCCTGCTGGAAGTTGTGGCTCTGTTTCTTCAGTTAGTGCTTGTTAGAATTCTTGAATAGCCAGTGATAAGTGGGGGTAGTTTACTGCATTGTTTGGTTCCTGCCTTATATAAGTGGCACATTTTGAATTATTTTCTGCTTAAACTCTGAACTTTGGTCTGCCAAGACCTAAATGAAATCAAATCAACTGGACGTATAAGTGAATTTAAGTAAATCTTTATTTGCACTTTTTTCAAATAATGCAGCATTTAAATTGATTTATTTGTATTGCATTGTATACTACCTAGCTGGAAGTTGTGGCTCTGTTTTTTCAGTTAGTGCTTGTTAGAAGTCTGGAATTGCCAGTGATAAGTGTGGGTAGTTTACTTCATTGTTCAGTTCCTGCCATATATAAGTGGTACATTTTGAATTAATTTCTGCTTAAATGGTGAGCATTGGCTTGCTAAGACCTACATGAAATCAAATTAACTGAACATATAAGTGAATTTAAGTAAATCTTTTTATGCACTTTTTTCAAATAATACAGCATTTCGTAGGTTCATAGGTTCATAAGTCGATACTAGGCTATCTGCCCTAGGGCATTTATAAGCCTAGCCAGAGTATTTTTGGCTTTTGCCACCCTTTTAGATTAGTTGACTGTGCCTCTGTATAGTAGGTCACAGAAGCTAGCCCTTTTAAGGTTAGTTTACTGTGCTTCTGTCTAGTAGGGCCACAGAAGAGATCCCAAGGGTAAACCTACGATCTCCCATCAAGTCGTCAAGATTTCTCTTGAAGAGGGTCATTGAGGGGCTCTGCCTAACATGGATTGGGATTTTGTTCCAGAGTGAGGAGAGCCTCTGGGATATGAATCTGTCCCTCCAGCGTGTCCTATTTATTTCTGTGCTGAGGTTTAAGTCCCTGGAGCATGTAGCTCTAAGGGATTTGGATTTCCTGAGGTGGAACATGTCCATTAATTCTGGGTTGGACATGGCTTTATACATCAGGCACAGATTGCCTCTGAGTAGGCAGTAAGCAACTGAGTAGAGCTTTAGTTTCTTTAGCCTAACTGCGTTGGGCATCTGTTTGAGTCCCTTGATCCTCTTGGTGAGGTACTTTTGGGGTCTTTCCAGTTGCTGCAGGTGTCGGGTAAGGTACATCCCAAATGGGGCATTGTATTCAATTATGGGCCTGATGAGTGATGAGTAGACGGGCACAATGACCTCTCTTGATCTAGATGTGAACCCTTTTGTGATAAGGTGGGCTATATAGAAGGTCTTTCTAACCACTATGGCAACGTGATTGTCAAAGGAGAGATTGCTATCTACTTGGGTCCCCAAATCCCTAATTACTTCTTCTGTACTTAATGGATTACCACCTATGTGGTAATTTATGGGCACTTTGTTTTTTCCAAATGGGATGACTATGCACTTTTTGGCATTTAGCTTTAGGCCATGGCTCTGGCACCAGTTATCCACCTCTGAGAGACCTTTTTGGAGGATGCTTGTGTCAGTCGGTGAGTCGATTATGGCACCCATTTTGCAGTCATCTGTGAACTTGGTCAGCCATAGTCCTCCCATGTTAGCCTGTACCTCAGAGAAATATATACCGAACAAGAGAGGTCCCAGGACTGAGCCTTGTGGGACACCACTTGTAACTGGTTTAGAGTTTGACATGGCACCTGAAATTCTGACCATGTGGGTGCTATCCCTGAGCCAGTTTGCAACCCATCTTGTGACATAGGGGTTGATATTTAAGCTGGTGAGCTTATTTATGATGCCCGAGTGAGGTATTGCGTTGAAGGGTTTTGCGAGGTCCAGGCAGGCTGTGTGGACTACCTTCCCTTCATCTTTGGCCTTAGTGACTGTTTCAAAGAAGTCAACCAGGTTCAAGAGGCAAGATCTGCCCTTAACAAAGCCGAAGTGGGTAGGATCCAGTGTTTGGAGGTTCCCAATGTCTTTGTTTATGAGTTCTATGATGATACACTCCATAGCTTTGCAGACCAGGCTAGTCAGGCTTATAGGGTGATAGTTTCCAGGGTCCGTTGTGGCACCACCTTTGTGGAGTGGGACCACTGTTGCTGTACACCATTCCTTGGGTACATATACTGTAGTAAGGCTGAGCTTGAACAGTGACTTTATGCGAGGGTTCAGTTCTTCTTGGAGCTCGTGTAAGACGTAGCCCGGGGCACCGTCTGGTCCAATTGATGCTGCGTTTTTTGCTTTGGAGAGGGCAGCTCTCACTTGTGCATCTGTGATGTCAGGGAGGCTACACTCTGTTGGGATAGACATTTGCTCTTTTGGGGGGGAAGGGGTGCAGAAGTTTGCACTGAACCTGTCTGCCAGGATGTTGGCAATGTCTGTAGGTTCAGTGTATTTTTTGTCATTTTGCACTAACTCAGAGCATATCTGGGAGTTGCCACCCAGGTTCCTGACATAACTAAAGAAGGCCTTTTGATTATCTTTAGCTTCTTGTGCAATTTTTCTTTCGAAGCTGGCCTTAGATGATTTTATGAGGGATCGTAGTTTCTTGCTAGTACTGGTCAGAGATGCCTTCCCTTTTTGGGATTTTGCTCTATCATGTAGTAGCTTCCTCCTTTTGTTGTATAGCTTATTTATGGCTGGGGTCCACCAGACAGGTCTCCTGCCTTTGGAGGAGTGAGTCTTGGTTTTATTTGGGATAGCACGATCCATGCATTCCTGTAGTTGTCCATAGAATGCGTTTGTGAAGGATTCTGCGGTTTGGGCCATATTTTCCACTGGCCCAGGGGCTTTGAAGGGTTCCACCTCGGTTTTGAGAACTGTGAAGTTTGCTTTTGAGAAGTTCTTCACCAAGGTTTCCTTGGCTGGGGTTGGGGATGGGATACGGATGTCCAGTGAGATTAATTCATGGTCAGATCTTACCAATGAGGGGTATACCTCTGGTATGGAACATAGAGTCCCCATGTTGGTGATGATCAGGTCCAATATGTTTTCCCCTTTTGTGGGAGTGGTGACCAGTTGTTCCATAGCATTTGAGTTTATAAATTCTAGGAACCGTTGACCGAGGGTGTTGGGGCTTGAGTATAGTGCTCTCAGTCTTTGTTTGGGTAGTTGAAGTCACCCAATATAATGGTGTTTGGAGAGACCTTCATATTCTCCAGTGTTCTCAGGAAAGCCAAGTGGGGTTCCAAAGTTTGGGAGGGTGGTCTCTAGCAGGCTACAAAGTGAAAGGCAGTTTTGCCCACTCTTAGTTTCACATGGATGGTCTCCGATGTTTCGTGCAGTGCCGCTAACCTGGAGGTGTGGGTATCTTTGATGAATATGGATACTACCCCTCCTTTTGTGGTTTGGTCCGAGTTTTGGGGCCGAAAAGCATGGTATGAGGTATAACCTGGTAGTGCTGGGGTGCTCTGGGAAGCCTTGAAATTGATTTATTTGTGTTGCATTGAATAGTATCTAGCTGGAAATTGTGGCTGTGATTTTTAACAGTTAGTGCTTGTTAGAATTCTTGAATAGCCAGTGATAAGTGGGGCAAGTTTACTTCATTCTTATTCAGCTCCTGCCTTATATAAGAGTTGCATTTTGAATTATTTTCTGCTTAAACTCTGAGCTTTGGCCTGCTAAGACCTACATGAAATCAAATCAACTGGATGTATAAGTAAAATTAAGTAAACAATTATCTGCACTTTTTTCAAATAATACAGCATTTAAATTAATTTATTTGTGATGCATTGAATACTATATAACTAGAAATTGTGGCTCTGTTTTTTCAGTTAATGCGTATTACAATTTTTGAATAGCCTGTGATAAGTGGGGGTAGTTTACTTCATTGTTTTTCGGTTCCTGCCTTATATAATTGGTACATTTTGAATTATTTTCTGCGTAAACTCTGAGCTTTGGCCTGCTAAGACCTACACAAAATCAAATCGACTGGATATATGAGTGACTTAAGTAAATCCTTATCTGCACTTTTTTCAAATAATACAGCATTTAAATTGATTTATTTGTGTTGCATTGAATACTATCGAGCTGGAAGTCGTGGCTCTATTTTTTTCAGTTAGTGCTTGCTAGAATTCTTGAATACCCAGTGATAAGTGGGGGTACTTTACTTCATTGTTATTCGGTTCCTGCCTTATATAAGTGGTACATTTTGAATAATTTTCTGCTTAAACTCAGAGCTTTGGCCTGCTAAGACCTACATGAAATCAAATCAACTGGACGTATAAGTAAAATTAAGTAAATAGATATCTGCACTTTTTTCAAATAATACAGCATTTAAATTGATTTATTTGTGTTGCACAGAAAACTATCTAGCTGGAAATTGTGGCTCTGTTTTTTCAGTTAATGCTTGTTAGAATTTTTGAATAGCCAGTGATAAGTGGGGATAATTTACTTCACTGTTTTTCGGTTCCTGCCTTATACAATTGGTACATTTTGAATTATTTTCTGCTTAAACTCTAAGCTTTGGCCTGCTAAGATCTACATAAAATCAAATCAACTGGAAGTATAAGCGAATTTAAGCAAATCTTTACAGCACTTTTTTCAAATAATACAGCATTTAAATTGATTTATTTGTGTTGCATTGATTACTATCTAGCTGGAAGGTGTAGCTCTATTTTTTCAATTACTGCTTGTTAGAATTCTTGAATAGCCAGTGATAAGTGGGGGTAGTTTACTTCATTGTTCGGTTCCTGCCTCATATAAGTGGTACAATTTGAATTATTTTCTGCTTAAAGACTGAGCTTTGGCCTGCTAAGACCTACATGAAATCAAATCAACTGGGAGTATAAGTGAATTTAAGTAAATCTTTATTTGCACTTTTTTCAAATAATACAGCATTTAAATTGATTTATTTGTATTGCATTGAATACTATCTAGCTGGAAGTTGTGGCTCTGTTTTTTCAGTGCTTGTTCGAATTCTTGAATGGCCAGTGATAAATGGGGGTAGTTTACTTCACTGTTATTCGGTTCCTGCCTTATATAAGTGGTACATTTTGAATTATTTTTTGCTTAAACTCTGAGCTTTGGTCTTCTAAGACCTACATGAAATCAAATCAACAGGATGTATAAGTGAATTTAAGTAAATCTTTATCTGCACTTTTCTCAAATCATACAGCATTTAAATCAATTTATTTGTGTTGCATTGAAAACTATCTAGCTGGACGTTGTGGCTCTGTTTTTTTCATTTAGTGCTTGTTAGAGTTCTTGAATAGCCAGTGATAATTGGGGGTAGTTTACTTCACTGTTCGGTTTCTGCCTTATATAAGTGGTACTTTTTGAATTATTTTCTGCTTAAACTCTGAGCTGTGGCCTGCTAAGACCTACATGAAATCAAATCAACTGGACGTATAAGTGAATTTAAGTAAATCTTTATCTGCACTTTTTTCAAATAATACAACATTTAAATTGATTTATTTGTGTTGCATTGAATACTATTTACCTGGAAGCTGTGGCTCTTTTTTTTCAGGTAGTTCTTGTTAGAATTCTTGAATAGCCAGTGATAAGTGGGGGTAGTTTAGTTCATTGTTCGGCTCCTGCCTTATATAAGTGGTACATTTTGAATTATTTTCTGCTTAAACTCTGAGCTTTAGCCTGCTAAGACCTACATGAATTCAAATCAACTGGATGTATAAGTGAATTTAAGTAAATCTTTTTTTTGCACTTTTTTCAAATAATACAGCATTTAAATTTATTTATTTGTGTTGCATTGAATACTATCTAGCTGAAAGTTGTGGCTCTGTTTTTTCAGTTAGGGCTTGTTAGAATTCTTGAATAGCCAGTGATAAGTGGGGTTAGTTTACCTCATTGTTATTCGTTTCCTGTCTTATATAAATGGCACATTTTGAATGATTTTCTGCTTAAACTCTGAGCTTTGGCCTGCTAAGACCTACATGAAATCAAATCAACTGGACGTATAAGTGAATTTAAGTAAATCTTTATTCACACTTTTTTCAAATAATACAGCATTTAAATTGATTTATTTGTGTTGCATTTAATACTATTTAGCTGGAAGTTGAGGCTCTGTTTTTTTCAGTTAGCGCTTGTTAGAAATCTTGAATAGCCAGTGATAAGTGGCAGTAGTTTACTTCATTGTTCAGTTGCTGCCTTATATAAGTGGTACATTATGAATTATTTTCTGCTTAAACTCTGAGCTTTGGCCTGCTAAGACCTACATGAAATCAAATCAAGTGGACGTATAAGTGAATTTAAGTAAATCTTTATCTGCACTTTTTTCAAATAATACAGAATTTGAATTGATTTATTTGTATTGCATTGAATACTATCTAGCTGGAAGTTGTGGCTCTGTTTTTTTAGTTAGTTCTTGTTAGAATTCTTGAATAGCCAGTGATAAGTGCGGGTAGTTTACTTCATTGTTATTCAGTTCCTGCCTTATATAAGTGGTACATTTTGAATTATTTTCTGCTTAAACTCTGAGCTTTGGCCTGCTAAGACCTACATGAAATCAAATCAACTGTACGTATAAGTGAATTTAAGTAAATCGTTATATGCACTTTTTTCAAATAATACAGCATTTAAATTGATTTATTTTTGTTGCATTGAATACTATCTAGCTGGAAGTTGTGGTTCTGTTTTTTTCAGTTAGTTTCCCACCCACCCTCCCTGCTTTTGTTTTGGTGTTAATCTTGGTGGCTTTGAAACTGCCCGCCCCTCTTCTAAATTTGCATGTGGATACTCTTCCTGGGCTCATCTCATTTGCTCACTCAAAAAAAAAATTGCACTTTTTTTCATCTGCTTTTACTGTATTTGTGTTTCTTCCTACTTTATTTTGCTTTTGCATCATCTTAAATGTACTCAATTGTATTTATTACTGCTTGGTGTAGCTATCATTCTAAGCCTTTTGGTTTAAGCACTTGGGCTTCAGACCAGTTGTTTCATATTAAAAAGGTTTGTGGTCTGCACTGTTGTGGCAGGACAGGTAGCTAACATCCTTCTGTTGGGAACTGCTGATTGAAGGCTCAGTGGCTGTTATTCTAAAAGTGTATTAGTTCTGGTTTAAGTACTTGGGCTTCAGGCCAGTTATTTTACATTAAGAAGGTTCGTGGTCTGCACTACAGTAGGAGGAGAGGCTGGACTTTGCCCTTCTGAGCTGGAAATTTCTGGTTAAAGGCTTATAGTGCCAGCATATTTGAACTGTTTCTTACTGAAATTGGTGTGCCTTGTTTGCTGCAGCATAGACTAGATCCAGGGCTGCTGAATCTGGCTTTGTTTGCATAACTTGAGCACTAATACAGGCCTTCTTAAAAGTATTCAATTGTATGTATTACTGCTTGGTAGTAACCTGATTAAAGTGTAGCTATCATTCTAAGCATTTTGGTTTAAGCACATGGGCTTCAGACTAGTTGTTTTACATTAAGAAGGTTTGTGGTCTGCAGTGTTGTGGCTGGAGAGGTAGCTTACATCCTTCTAAGTTGGGAACTGCTGATTGAGGGCTCAGTGTCTGTTATTCTAAAAGTGTATTAGTTCTGGTTTAAGCACTTGGGCTTCAGGCCAGTTATTTTAAATTAAGAAGGTTCATGGTCTGCACTCTTGAGGGAGGAGAGGCTGGACTCTTGAGCACTAATCCAGGCCTTCTTTTTTAAAAGAAGGTTCCCCTGCACCCCAGTTGCAGGAGTGTGCAGTTAGAGCTTGTCTGATTGAAGACTACAGGAACAGGGCTCAGTTTTGAGATTTTTTTACTGATTAATTGGGTAATTTGTTTAAAAGCCTTTTTTGATTGCTTGTAGTCATCTAAAGCTTTTTTAAGTGCATTTTTTACTATTTTTAGTCATTTAAAGCTGTTTTAAGTGTATTTTTACTGTTTTTGCCTTATCTTTTCAAAAAAAATGTTTTCCTTGTTTCCCAACTTTCTAAGCTAGTATAGACCAGTTTTCAGGCTAGTGCTGAAGTTAGGGCTGTTACAATTTTCTGAGTTGCCCATACCTTACTTGGATCGAGGGAGGTTTCTCTGTTCACCTGTGAGAGAGGGAGCTTTGAGCAGCCATCTGTCCCTGGAGGAGTGGTTCCAACCCAGAAGTTAGTACTTTGTGGGCCTTTTTGGGCTAATTTCTATCTCTTTCATTTCCCTGCTGTAAAAACCACATTTGCATGGTTTTGAAGTCCGGGCAGCGCCGGTTAGCTAGGACTAAATTTATCCCGGCTCCACCAAGTCTTCTCTTCAGTTTTTCCCTTGAAAGTAGTCTAACTCTCAACCTAAGCACTTACAAAGCATCCTACAGTCCAGCACTTGCTCAGACCTAATAGCAAGCACTAATATACCCCAACACTTGATTTCCCAGCAGGGCAAGGCTCATTATTCACCCCTCACCAACCAAGCGACTAAGCAGCTCACCCTACTATTCAGACATGACCAAAGGGCAATTTTAGGTGCACTCTCCAGTCTAGCTGATGAACCTGGGTATCCTGAGGCAATGTTACAACTGCCTCATGAACACAGACAACCCTCTCCTCCTACCACAAAACATTAACATATGTGAGAGATGCAATTATATAGCTAATTTGGAGGCTAAGCTCTCTCCATCAAAGACTGGAACAAGCAGTCATGAGGCGAAGGTTAACACTTGCACCACACATCCAGCCTAACATAGACATACTAAACCAGCACTGGCAAAAAATACACATAAATTCACAAAATCAGACCTCCAAAACAGACACCCAAAAAACCTGCACCTCCCTTCACAAACCAGACAACACATAAAACACATACAATCACAGCCCTTAAGGCAAAATAACATACCTAACACACTAGTAATAGGTGACTCTATAGTCAGGCATACTGACGTCCCACTCATTAGGCTGGACAAGGAGAAGGTTACTGTTAGCTGCCTGTCGAGAGCCAGAATCCACCACATAACACAAGCACTCAGGTCACTCCAGAACAAGTACAAATATTACTCTATCATTGTTCATGTTGGTGTGAATGACCTGAGACATACTTCCCTGGACTACATAAAAAGAGACATGGAAGAGCTCTCTGATCATGTAGCCCAGGCGGGTATGACCCTGACCCTGAGTAGCATCCTGCCCTCACCAAGAATGATACCGCAGTATAAAGAAAAAAATATCAATTTCAAGCAATTGGCTAAGTTTCTGATGTCATTCAAAGGGGATCCAGTGTCTGCCAGCCTGAGATGACATGCTTGACAGGCCTCATTGCTTCACAAGAGATGGCTTGCACCTGTCACCCCTAGGCTTTCGAATACTGGCCAAGGCTCTTGCTGCCCCCATAGTGCCTTTTTTAGGCAAGGCTCAAAAGTCAAACCCACCTCTGTAAACAGCACAAATAAAAAAATGAGGGTTATGCTACTCAATGCCAGGAGTTTAAATCTCAAATTGCATGTGCTCGAAACACTCCTCAGTATGGAGAATGTCGACATCTGTGCAGTAACTGAAACCTGGTTCAAAGCTCCACAGAGCACCCCAGCACTACCGGGCTACAACTCATACCGCACGTTTCAGCCACAGAACATGGACTGAAACACAAAAGGAGGGGGTGTATCCATATTCATCAAGGATGCCTACATCTCCAGGTTAGTGGCACAGCATGATACCTCCGAGATAATCCATGTGCAACTAACATCAGGCAAATTTGCAATGCAAATTGTGGCCTGCTACAGATCACCCTCCATGACCCAGGACCACCACTCTGCCTTTTTGGAGACACTGGAAGGTCCTACTGAACACTCTGATATTGGGCGATTTCAATTACCCTACCGTTAACTGGGAAAACTTCTCAAGTACAAACTCCCAGGTCCAGTGCTTCCTGGAATTTATCAACTCAAATGCCCTAGATCAGCTGGTAAACTCCCCTACCAGAGGTGAAAACATATTGGACCTGGTCATCACCAACATGGGCGACAGGTGTTCCACACCAGAGGTCAACCCATCACTGGTTAGATCAGACCATAAACTAATCACTCTGGATGGCCACACCCCACCGCCACCCCAACTAAGGAAACCACAGTAAAAACTTTTCTAAAACAAACTTTGCCTTACTTAAGACAGAGGCGGTATGTTTCACAGGCTTCACGCTAAAGGATAATGCTGCCCAAGATGCAGAAACCTTTACAAATGCACTCTATGAGCACCTACAAGGATGCATGGATCGTGCCATCCCTAGCAAAACCAAGACTCACTCCACTAACAGAAGGAAACCAGTCTGGTGGACCCTTGCCATAAACAGGCTATACAATAAAAGGAGAAAACTAGTTCAGAAAAAAAAGAAAATCTCAAGAAGGAAAGACATCCCTGATCAGTATCAGTAAGAAACTAAGTTCCCTCATAAAATCCTCCAAGGCTAACTTTGAAAGAAAAATAGCCAAGGATTTAAAAGATAACCACAAAGCCTTCTTTAGCTATGTCAAGTATCTAAGTGGCAACTCGCAGATATGCTCTGAGCTAGTGCAAAATAGCATAAAATATACTGAACCCACTGATATTGCCAACATCCTGGCAGATTGATTCAGTGCAAACTTCACCCCCCTCTCTCCCCCAAAAGAGCCCACAACAATACCGGAAAAGTGTAATGTCCCGGAAATCACAGACACACAGGTGAAAACAACCCTTTCAAAAGCCAAAAGCACAGCGTCAATGGGACCAGATGGTGTCCCAGGCTGTGTCTTGCATGAACTACAGAACGAACTAACCCCCCACCTAAACAAACTGTTCAACCTCAGCCTCTCCACAGGCTATGTGCCCATAGAATGGCGCACAGCAATGGTTATTCCACTCCACAAAGGAGGGGCCACAACTGACCCTGGTAACTATTGCCCCATAAACCTCACTAGCCTGGTCTGCAAGGCTATGGAGCGTATCATCATGGAACTCATTAACAAAGACATTGGGAACCTCCAAACACTTGACCTGACCCAGTTCGGTTTTGTTAAGGGCAGATCATGCCTACTAAACCTGGTTGACTTCTTTGAGACAGTCTCCAAGGCCATAGATGAGGAGAAGGTAGTTCACACAGCCTACCTCGCCAAGGCTTTTGACACCATTTCCCACTCGGGAATTATAGAAAAACTCACCAGCCTGAACATAAACCCCTACGTCATGAAATGGTTTGCCAACTGGCTTACAGACAAAACTCACACGGTAAGAATAGTGGGCTCCAGGTCCAACTCTAAACCAGTCACAGGTGTTGTCCCACAAGGCTCGGTCCTGGGACTTCTACTGTTCGGCATACAATTCTCAGAAGTACAGGCAAACACAGGAGGACTGTGGCTAACCAAGTTCGCCGATGACTGCAAACTGGGAGCCATAATTGTCTCTCCGGCTGACACAGACATTCTCCAAAAGGGCCTTACTGAGACGGACACCTGGTATCAAAGTCATGGTCTCAAGCTAAATGCCAGAAAATGCATAGTCATCCCGTTTGGGAAAAACAAATCACCCATGAATTACCACATAGGTGTCAGCCCCCTTAATACAGAAGAGGTAATGAGAGATCTGGGGACCCAGGTAGATAGTAATCTCTCCTTTGACAATCATATTGCCAAAGTAGTTAGGAAATCCTTCTATGTAGCCCATCTAATTACTAAAGGGTTTGCATCTAGAAATAAAGAGGTTATAGTGCCCCTCTACTGAACACTCATCAGACCCATCATAGAGTACAATGCCACATTTGGGATGTACCTTACAAGACACTTCCAACAGCTGGAAAGACCACAAAAGTACCTCACCAAGAGGATTACTGGCCTCAAACATATGTCCTATGCAGCCCAACTGGAAAAACTCCAGCTGTACTCAGTGGCATATCGCTTACTCAGTGATGATCTCTGCCTGACTTACAAAGCCATGTCCAACTCAGAATTGATGGACATGCTCCACCTAAAGAAATCCAAGTCACTGTGAGCCATTCGCTCTAGTGAGCTAAACCTTGCCACAACAATAAATAGAACATGCTGGAGGGATAGATTCCTGTCACAGAGACTCCCCATGCTTTGGAACAAAATTCCTAACTACATTAGCAGAACCCCTCACTAACACTCTTCAAGAGAAACCTTGATGAGTGGATGGGTAACAGAAAATACACCCCTGGGATCACTTCATTGACTCTTCTTGACAGAGGCTCAGTTAATTAATCAATGGAGCAGCGAAAGCTGACACACTCTGGCTAGGCTTATAAATGCCCTCGGGTAGATAGCCTAGTACCTACCTATGAACCTACAAACCTATGTTTATGGTCCAACTTATTGGTTAAGAAGAAACTAGGAGAGTAGAATAGGAAAAAGTAATATTTGCAAGGAATTTTTCCTGAAAGTCAGGAAGTCAGGGACAGGTACATACTTGTCAAGTATTCTGAAATTCTAAGAGCTCTCATACTTCTGAAGATTATTTCTAAAATATTTAGTGCTTCATTTGGACTCCCTATTCACATTTAATTTATTTTGTCAGAATAGTCTTTTATTTGTTTTAACTGGCATCCTGGGTAATGTGAAATGTGACCCTTACCAGAAAGTTAGACTACTCCAAAGAATCATCTTCACGATTCAGTTTAGAAAAAGTATAAAAGTGAAAAAATTAATCTGTCCTCCTGTTAAACTTGTTGTAAAACTGCTCCTTGACGTAAATATCATAGCACATTCTTGCATCTGTAAACATGTATATATTTTTAGTATATCCTTGTATCTGTAAATACGTTTAGTTTATTTATTATGTGATCCTATTCAGTGGGGCTATGCCTGAAAATGATCCATTGAGATCAGTGCACTACTCTAATAAAGAAATATAAATAGATACACACATACATACATACATACATAATTCTTCTGTGTCATAAAATTATATATGCTTTTTGTCTTCACTATAAATATTGTAGATATGAATTAAACCTGGATTCAGGGAAAATTGTTAATTACACATTGCAAGAAACAGAGCTCAACTATGAATTCTTCTTTTAATAAGCGCATTAGGAGGGCCAAAGAGGCAGAGCAAAGGGTGGGACTTTTGTCAAGTTTTTTCTACTTCCAGAGGTGGCAACCTGACAGAAGGAAGTAGTAAAGTAATCTTGGAGGTTAAGAGCTATAAAGGGTTATATTTCCAAATACGTCTAACAGTTGTTATACCTCAGTTCATTCAACCATCAGCAGAAGCAGGCTGATATCGAGAGACAAAACAGCACATGTGAATGACGGCTGTTGTTTGGAGAAGATGTTGAATGTTTCACTGTGCATTACAAAGGCAAAGGCTTTGTTTAACTGGTATATCAGGCAGCAGTGGACCAGTTGGACGATAGAGAGGGAGGACAAAATGTCTGATGCTCAGCATTCCTTTTCTGAGAAATGGGGGAAGGGGGTTTCATCCAGAGGTAAAAATTTAGGTCTAAGTCAAAAGAAAAAACCCATGCTGGTGTTCAGGAAGAATAGCTGACTGCAAGACAGGGGTTCATGTCAATCTACTGAACAGCAATATATTGAAAGTCATACTCCTGAATGTACAACGTCCAATGTTAAAATGTCAAAATGCTGAAATGTTAAAGCGTTCACGTTAAAACGACTACTCCCCTCTTCTGTTGAGAGCTGGTTTTGCTCCACCTTGCAGGACACGGTATTGATTATTTTGCTAACAATAGTGATACTGTGTGTCAACTGGCTGTAAACTGGTGCAGTGCACATATGTAGTACATGCATGCTATTAACAGGTATTTTAATTTCAACACTGTAGCGTTTCGACATTTTGCCATTTCAGGATTTTGCTTTCAATATTTTGACTTTCAGTACATCTCTCCTAACTTGTCACAAACCCAGACAGCAAGGTGTTGATGTGCCCAAGTCAATCACTAGGTAAACATGGCTTTTCTTTTTTTATTGATAACAGCTTTTTAGAATATAATGATTGCCTTCTCATGGACAAACACCCCTAACTGTCTACTCACTGTCATCTGTCATTTAATGATGAAGAAAGAAAAGGTAATGTCTCCCAAGAGAAGAATAATCTACATTAGAAGGGAAACTGTATGGACAAAGTGATCAGAGGTGAAAAGAGAATGGATTAGCTAAAAAGAATGAAATAGACAAAGATCCCACAAGGGTTCTTCATGACAAATCTTTTAACTAAAGTTCATAACTTAGTACGTAGCTCTAGAGGTGATATATTATAGTCTATGGAAAAAGTAATACATCAATAAATAGTGAAGTGTTCCTGTGTCCCTGTAGCCAGGGATGGATACTGTAACAATAGGAATAAAGAACCTTAAAGGAAAATGTGCATCTGTGTACTTGGGCTATTTTATTTTTTTGAAATCCTGTAATATGTGAGAAAATTGTCAGTTGAGCACAAAGCAGCAAACACACTAAAATTAACAAATGAATATAAATGCTAATATAGTCTTAATAACATGCACAATATTTACCTATAATAAAAAACATAAAGTGTAATGACAGGTATATCTGGTGTTGAAGAAAATTCATCAAAGGTTCCTAAATGTAAGACCTGAGTGATAGATCCATTATGTTTTGTAAACGTGCTAGTCATTATCTTGACAGGGGTGAATGTTGCTATGCTTGCTTTTAAAGAACATTTGTTGGTATGGCACACAGAGCAGTTATTGACAAGCTTGCTAATGATGCCGTTAAAAAGCATTCTGTCACATGGATCACTGGCTGTGTACAAATAACAGGTGGTGTCATTCAGTGTCTATTTATTCTCAGGAAGCAGGGTTAATATAATAGTCACTTCTCTGGCACTTTGTGTTACAGTTATTTATGAGTGACCTAAAAGACGGTACTTTGATTAAAATATACAGATGGTGCAAAGCTAGGGGAGTCGATACAGAAATGCAGAATTGAGAAACATAATCCGACATTTCTTGGACAGATTTGCAAGTTCAGTGACAGACAGTGAAGATAATATATACATACAGCTACTGTACTTTGCCAATAGGAATACAGAACCCACTAGGTGACCATTTTTGAAAACATGTAAATTAAAATCAAGATAAAAGAAGATATGGAGTCAAAAAGAAAGAATGATTCTTAAGTGAATGATGTCAACACTATATGTATAATACATAATGAGAAGCAGGTGACAAGTGGAATTCAAGGATAATTATTGTAAATTATGCTAATTGCAACTGTAGCCCATACAGTTTTGACATGCCCTCTGAGCTGATCACCTGTAGATAAAAATTCTGCTTTTGATATACAGCATATACAAATGGGGGACTGGGGGAAATATGATAAGAGAAGAACAGATAAACACAGACATGCCAGCATCAAAGTCATAGGATGTGCGACTTCAGAAGAGGTATAAGGAAGGAAGTTAAAAGAAGTAGTCTGCACACATGAAATGTAACATTGTGCTCTCTATATCAAGTGCTTATAAACAATTAAAAATAAGAGTAAACATTCCTGGCTCAGAACATAGACTGTTGAGCAGGGATTTAGACAAGTAGATGACTAGGGAGACATGGCAACAAGGCAATCTCTGACATGTTTGACTTTATCTTCCTCTGGATAAGGCATTCTTACTGAAATCCAGAAAAGTTATATCAGAATAATCTCCAGAAAAGTTATATCAGGATAATCATTACATTAAAATGAAGTGTAAGGGGAAGGGCTGTTTAGTGGGGATGAAAAATGAATAAAAGAAGCTCAGCAGAAAGACTTAAGTTAAACAAAAAAAAACAGTGGGACACAGAGGTGAAAAAAGGGATGTGATGCCAGATAAAAGTTGGACACTGGAAAGAATGACCAGACTGGGGAAAATCAGAAATCAAGACAGCAAGACTTGAAAGAAGGGATGGAGAGGGATGGAGAGCTATGGAGCGGAATGTCAATAATTTAAGCAAGGAAACCGATGAATTTCACACAGTGATGCAATGGAGAGATCTAATTTAGGCAGAAGGTGTAAGAGACTGGGATAGGGGGATACCAGGAAACCATTTATTCAACAATGAGAGAAAATAAAAGCTGAGGGTGGGTAGAAGTCTGCATTCAGCACAACATAAACTATGAGATTTTTCAAAACAAAAGAGTACAGCAGTGGGCAGAGAAGCATTTAAAACATTTAAAATTTGCAGCATATTTGTCAGACTTGAGGGGAAGTAGGAATAGAATCAGTTGTTAGAAAAATTTTCAACCATGTGATACTGGATGAGAGCATGAGTTAATGGAAAAGAAAAGATTTTGAGACAGGAAAGAGAGGTGTATTGATGAGAGACTGTAATCACAAAGAAGCAGACTAGTGCAGTACGACATCCAATCTAAGTAAGAAACACTGATACAGCAAGGGAACTAGGCCAAGATGGGTTAATTTATCTAATATGGAAAGATGCAAGAAGAAAGAAAAAGTAAACACCCTAATTTAAAGGAGATGAGAATTAAGAGCTAAGAAGTAAAAGAGTGTCTGGCCATCTGTCACCATGCAACAGTCTGTTTCACTGTGAATGAGAGAGACAACAGTCTAACAAATACTGTTGGAATAAAAATATTAGTGATGGGTGTTGGGCTAGGAGTGAGGCATAGTAAAGACACTACCATTGTTATTCAATAAGGTCCTGCCACAATACAAATGCTCTTTATAAACATTCCAAGTTATATCAATTGCATAATGCACTTTTATATTTTGTATTAGGAAAGATCATAATCCCAGTCAGAGGTGATGACTGGAAGTAAGTTATAAAAGTTAGGGAGCTGTTGGCAGCTCTTACTTAATGTTACTGTATATTCTAGAATTAATGAACATATATCTATTACTAGTCTATTGAAGTTTAAGGCTAGTACACTTTAAAAAATAATTATTGTTTTTAGCTTATGATACTGCCCCAAAAGTTTTTTTTAACAAAGAGTCCAGTAGTTGATATTTTAATGAATGCATGAAATTTACCTGTATGTTTATGATCATTTAAATGTGTCACTTTAAGGTTTTGACAGTGTTTTTGATTGGTTAATTTTGTCATGTGACGTTTTGTCCTTGTGATTTAAACTTTGTATGGAACATATTTATTCTGATAAAGTTTGCCACTGGTTGTAAATCAAAGTGCTAAATTAAATGCATACTTCTTCAACGTTTGATCTGGGGGTGCTGTTTAGTTTATTACTGTTTTCATTTTGGCATTGGTATGTATTTTTATGATAACAAAGACACTAGCCATACAAATAGTGCAGACTGAAAAGACAACTTGATTTCTTTTGCCATTTCAGCTAAGCAACGTAATATATTTTCCTAATATCATGCTGCAAGATAATTAACTATATACATAACAGGATATCTATTCATGTTTTAATATAATGAATAATTCATGTCTAAAAGATAGTGGGGAAATAGATAATAAATCCAAAAACCCAAACAAGGAGAACACCATCAAGTCTTTAATAAGTCAACAGTCAGATAAAATGCAAAGCTTTTCAGCAAAGCTCTTTTTCAATGCATACTCAGCATACTGAAAACAGTCAAATTAAAATGAATGACCATCCAATCAGAATCCTGCACATGAAAATCAATTAAGCACAAATGCACAAGTCATATAACCATAGCATTTAAAATGTATATATAAAAATGCATATATAAAAAAATGTGTTTACATATCAGCCACATTGATAATGATGACGTTGTTGTTGATGAAGAAGGTCACATAAATATATACATTAAATACATACACACAGTTCGGTTAAACACAATCATGTTTATATTTAAGAATAGCTTTTAGACTATTCTGGTTATTAAGTCCTGGACTGTTAGCTGCTCTAAAGTAATCTATCCATTTACACTCAGCTAACTCAGTAAGAAGTTTGATGTCACTCCATGTTTTCCTACATACACTACCTGAATAACACAAAATTTAAAACTATGGATGCTTCCCATCAGTTGGATATGCTTATACAATGCATTACTTTCACCCCCTCTGCGTATCTCTGACAGGTGTGAACAAATCCTTTGTTTCAACTTCAAATTTGTTTTTCCTATATAAAAACAACTACAGGTTACACAATTAGCAAGATACACCACATTTTCTGTTTGGCATGTGGCATAGGCCCTAAATTCAAATTTCAAGTTAGAAATAGGATGCTCGAAGGTAGCATCTGTATTACTCTCACTACAATAACTACAGTTGTAGCAAATATGGCTTCCTTTAGTAGATCTAGCTACAGATTTATTGTTAGAATGCATATCTTTATAACATAATAGCTGTTTCAAAATTTACTCCCTTTTATGTGCAAACATAGGTTTACTACCAATTATATCCTTAACCTCTGAACTACTTATTAACAAAAATACTTTTAGATGAGATCATATCCGAGGTTAGTAGTAAACTGGAAATGACAAAAGGAATGGTTCTGAAATCTTTAGTGATTAAGCTATTCTGAAACCTGTAGTTTCATATTGGTGTACGAAAATTGGCAAAAAAGTTACAACTCCTTTTACCAAACCACAGTGGCAGCTCCAGGTTCATTTCTTGCTGGTGCACAGTAGCTGGCTGGTGGAGTATGTAGGACATGTGGAAAAAAAACATCATACCAATAATGTGCAGAATACATGATACTTGGTAACAGCTCACTTATAGTCCACTGTTAAAGACAATTTTCCTACAAGAAACAAATGTTAGTCTTTAAAATCTTAGCATTGTTCACTACAGAAAAAATTATGAATTTGTCAAGCTCAATGATTATGGTTTGGATGAACTGCTGGTTTGCTTTAGTATAATAATTCAAGGATGAAGCTACCAATACAACAGAGGTGGAAAAGGTCATGCACAAAGACATCTGGCTTCAGTAGAAAGAGAAAATGTCGAATTTACCTTAATTCAAAAACAGAGTCAGACTTAATTTGTTCTGTGCTGCATTGTAAGAAAATGTTGTTAAACAAATATAGTATATTTTGATAAAAAACAAGATAAAACAAATTTCTTCTTAGTGCAGGCACTGGTGAATAGCAAAGTAATTTAAATGTCTCTTAGAAGTTCTTTGAAATAGACTCAGTAGTGGCCATTTACCAGCCCCTGAATTAGAATGCTAGTTTTGACACCTCAAGAAGAGTGTGGGAGAGGGTAAGTGTCTATCAGCATCTGGAGTGAATAGGTGGAAGCCTTAAACATGCAGTCCAGTTAGTTTATTTTGTTGGTCATTTACATTTATTGTTAAAGAGTTAAGAGTTGCTCCAAGATCACATATGAGTGTGACTCAAGCAAAAAAGTGACAATGAAAACAGGTTCCAGTAGATGTGCAGGATATTTATGATTCATACTACTGACATTCTATCTACACAGAAGTTAAAACAAATTTACTTTATATGACTCATATAAAGGGGGCTCGTAGTAGATTCTGGTGTGGTGGTGTGGGCTCCAAGATCAGTTTACAGTGGCTGGTCCACTGAGATATAATATCACAAACCACAAAAAGCAAAAGTGAGCACTATGGCAAAGTGAAGCAACAGCAAGCCACAAAATGGATAAACCAAAGATAAAAACATGCTCCACAATGTTTGAAATAGTTTAATAAAACAAAGCTTTCGGACCATAAGCCCTTCCTCAGTGTTATCATTTTTATTAAACTATTTAGAACGTTGTAGAGCATGTTTTTATCTTTGGTTTATCCATTGAGATATAATACCATAACCATTTAATGATTCCAATGCATTATAATACTCAGAGTGCAGAGATATAATGAACAGCCCCCTCTAAGGAAAACAGCACTAAGAAAGACAAGAAGTGTACCAAAAAAATGCTGTTTTATGAATCGCCTAGTGCTCTATCTCTGGTTTGCTGAAATAACACCAATAGAAATAATTCAGATCTGAATGTTTTGGAGTGGCACTATAACTGTTAACTTATTTGGTCACACATTTTGGAAAAGACAAAAGTAATTGGGGATAACAACAGGAAGGATTTTTAGATATTACTCTAATTCACTTAAACGTTAACAGAACAATACATTTTGCACCAATATGCATTTCTGCACAATTTGAAGCATAAAACTCTAATGGGTGGTATTACTGACTGACTAGTAGTGTTGCTACCTAACCATTTTTTTCAGACTATCTGGAAATCAAATTGATTCTCCAGTAGTCTGGAAAACACTGTACAAACTCTGGTATTCTGTTTCAAAAAAGCAAACAGACTATCGGAGTTTGTTAAATCGGCTGATTTACTATGCTTTTTTTACAGAAAAGCATAGTAAATCAGCTGAAAGCAGGCATGAGGATAAAAAATAGGGCAGTCCCATCTGCTGATGTCACATTGATGTCACAAAATGAGTGGAACATGGGTGGGAGAGGGGGTAGGAATGAACAGAGTTATGGGTGATACGAGGGGTGTGGTCTTACTCCGAATTTAGCCACAACGAACGATGCCAACCCTACTGACTAAAATCTTAAGTCTGAAAGTATCAAATGTTATGAGGGACAGGGCAACCATCTGAGACAAAATTAGGGACAGCTGAGAATTATAGGTAGCAATCAAAATATCTGGTTGCAATAACCCTTTCCAGGATTTGAATAATTTTTTGGATATGTGGGATTTTAAATGATGCACTTCTGATTTTCTGAATGTTATAATAATTGCGTATAAACAAGTCTCATTATTTTAATGACTGAGATAATTACAAACTACATATATACTTCATAAGCTGGGCCTTCTTTGTTTTCAGACATCAAACAAGCAAAAGAATTAAAGAAAGAGCATCTATAGTCAACTTTCCATTTTCAAAACATGGAGCACTACACTACCTCTCATAAGATGAAACAAATGAACAAAATGTGGACCATTTAATAACAACCAAGGAGGGAGGTCATAGCCTAGTTAAAATGTTACTTTATTCTTGTTTTACTATATGTCCATTTTTTCAGATATTATGGACTCTCAGGAGAGACAACTCAAGTTGCAAAATTCCAAAGCCTCAAGTGGAAAGCCAAGGTGCCCCCCCACCAAAAAAAAAATGCAGTCAACTCCAGTCAGAATTAAACAATTAAGCAATGCCGGTAACAGCCAAGTAAGATGGATAACAGAAGGCATAATGATTAAGGGGTTTACCTTATGAACACAAAGTGCAGAGTTTGATTCTAACATGGAATAATTGGTTAGGCTTAAAATGTCCCACAAAGGCAGTTAGCTTAGTACTAATCTATGAATCTAACCTATGAATGTTATACCATCCATGACACCAGCAAGCAAAATAATTAAAGAAACTGCAGTCATAGTCAACCTTCCATTTTCAAAATGTAGTACACAACACTATCTTGCACAATGTGGAAAAGATGGCCAACACACGACACATTTATTAACAACTAGGAAGGAAGGAAGCTCTTGCCATGGATAAACTGTGAACTTCATACTTACAAAAAGTTCTTTGAAACCCCCAATCTTTTTTTGCTTGCCAGAGAACAACCAAATAAACTTTTTTGTTTTCCACTCTTTCCCACTATTTATAAGACAAAAGTTTATGGAACAGTTGTAATACATTGTTTTACCACAAACACAGCTTTTCAAACATTAGAGACTTGAGAGTAGGTTGCAAAATACAAGCCTCCTCCAAACAAAAAAATAAACAAATTATTCTCATAGTCTCTCTTAGCATATTTAGTTACAAATTCCTGGTGTCAAATGACTTTTGCCTTTCTTCCCATCGCTGTCATTATTTTTGTTGTTACTTTAATCACTGACCCACACACACGCACACGTGCTGGCCCAGAAATGTAACTCAGCTTGCTGATATAAGAGGCATATCATGCGATACCTCTCTGCCATCTCAACTTCTTATCTCAATGATCAGAAACAAGGACACATTATCAGAACGGCATTAAAATATTTCTATTATATATGTAGAAAGTTGATAGAATAACAAGTTTTGCATTATAAGGCATTTTCTGAAGGATACAAAATCTAAATCTCATATGCCTATAATTATTTAGTGACTGCAATCTGCAAAAATGTGCCAGGAGCTACAAATTTTACAAGTAACAGACCAAAATATCTGATGATTTCTGTGTTCAAGAATAGGGAACAAAAAGGCGCAAATTTTAGATATTATTTTATGTATTTGTTAAGCGGATCTATGTCACATAATTGAACTTCCAAAATTTTGAACACCATATGTTTGAACTTGGAAGTTCGAAATGTGAGAACATTGAAACCTCGGAACAGCAAATTTTTTTCCCAGGGAACAAATTTGCTGTTCTAAAAAACACACACACAACACAACCACACCAAAAGCCTAATAAACCTACACTACACCTTACATACAGAACTATTTATGTACTAACCTTAACCCAAACCCTAACCTTAAGGTCCGTCACTATCGCACACTTACATCACCAGCACCCTATCCCTAATGTCCATCACTATCGCACACTTATCTTACCCACATCCTAACCCTAAAGTCTGTCACTATTGCACACTTACCTTACCTGCACCCTAACCCTAAAGTCCGTCACTATCACACACCTACCTTACCTGCACCCTAAACCTAAATTCCATCACTATCGCACACTTATCTTACCCGCACCCTAACGCTAAAGTCCATCACTATCACACACTTACCTTACCAGCACCCTAACCCTAAAGTCCGTCACTATCACACACTTACCTTACCTGCACCCTAACCCTAAAGTCCATCACTATCGCACACTTAACTTATACACACCCTAACCCTAAAGTTCATCACTATCGCACACTTACCTTACCCGCACCCTAACCCCAACATCCGTCACACTCGCACACTTACCTTAACCCGTTCCATAACTTTAGCATCACAGCAGAGAAAATGTCGAAGCCACAGAAACAGCCAACCGAATTCTTTCCCTGGGAAAGAATTTGTATTTCTGTGGCTTCGACATTTTCAAGCTTCCCCGTTCTAACCTCTGGTGTTCGAACAACTGGACGGTAGATTAAATAACACAGACCCTTGTTAATCAGGTAAACCCGATGGGCAAAGTGTCCCTTTTCATGGGTTTCATGGGAGTTAAGTGACTTGCTCAAAGTCACAAAGCAGGCAAATGGAGTTGAAAGCATTCAAGTCCTGTACCTTTGACTACAGGAACCAGTGCATTAAAATAAATATCAGACAACTCCAAATCACTTAAAATGTTAACAGAACAGTACGTGTTGCATGGATATGAATGTTCATCCACTGAACAATAAAAACTATGAAATTGTAATGACTGGCATTATTGATTGACAGTAATCCTAAGTGATTTACTAGGAAAAAAATAATAAGCTAATGAGAAGCACAGCATAAATATGAGGCAAATCAGTGATGTTCTAGAAAATCATTAAAAGTCACTGGGCAGACTACTCTAGTTCTCTTAAAAAGTTAACACTACAAGAGGTCCTGCATCAACATGCCTTTTCTGAACATTTTGAAGGCAGAAACTAAGAAATGTTACTAACTAGCATTACTGACTGAATAAAAACCATAGTGATTTTTATCCCTCGGTGATTTATCAGGAAATGAAAATATGAGTGAAAGTTTGGAAGTTAGTTCATAAGTTCATAGGTTCATAGGTAGGTATTATGCTATCTGCCTGAAGGCATTTATCAGCCTAGCCAGAATGTGTTGGCTTTCACCACCCCCTTAGATTAGTTCCCTGTGTCTCTATCCAGCAGAGCCACTGAAGTGATCCCCGGGGTAAACATTCTGTTTCCCATCCACTCGTCAAGGTTTTTCTTGAAGGGTGTTAGCGAGAAGCTCTGCCTAATGTAGATTGGAATCTTGTTTCAAAGCATGGTAAGTCTCTGGGACAGGAATCTATCCCTCCAGCACGCCCTATTTATTGTTGCGGTGAGGTTTAGTTCCCTAGAGCATGTGGCTCGAAGGGATAAGGTTTTCTTTAGGTGGAGCATGTCCCTCAATTCTGGGCTGGACATGGCCTTGTATGTCAGGCAGAGATCACCTCTGAGTAGGCAGTATGCAACCGAGTACAGCTGGAGTTTCTTCTAGGGCATCTGTTTGAGGCCAGCGATCCTCTTGGTGAGGTACTTCTGTGGTCTTTCCAGTTGTTGCAGGTGTCTTGTATGGTACATCCCAAATGGGACATTGTACTCTGTGATGGGTCTGATGAGTGATGAGTAGAGGGGCACAATGACCTCTTTTGATCTGGATGTGAACCCTTTTGTGATTAGGTGAGCCACATAGAAGGATTTTCTAACCACTTTGGCAATGTGATTATCAAAGGAGAGATTACTGTCTACTTGGGTCCCCAGATCCCTTATTATGTCTTCTATATTTAGGAGACTACCACGTATGTGGTAGTTTGTGGGTACTTTATTTTTTCCAAAGGGGATGACTATGCACTTTTTGACATTTAGCTTGAGGCCATGATTTTGACACCAGGTATCTGTCTCATTAAGACCCTTTTGGAGGATGTCTGTGTCAACCAGAGAGTCAGTTATAGCCCCTAGTTTGCAGTCATCTGTGAACTTGGTCAACCATAGGCCTCCTGTGCTTGCCTGTACCTCTGAGAAGTATATGCCAAACAGGAGGGTTCCTAGGACTGAGCCATGGTGAACGCAACTTGTAACCGGTTTAGAGTCGGACCTAGCTCCCACAACTCTCACCATGAGGGTTCTGTCCATGGGCCAGTTGGCAACCCATCTTGTGATGTAGGCGTTTATGTTCAGGCTGGTGAGCTTGTCTATAATACCAGAATGGGGAATGGTGTTGAAGGCCTTTACTAGGTCTAGGTAGGCTGTGTGTACCACCTTTCCTTTGTCTTGGTAACTGTCTCAAGGAAGTCCATCAGGTTTAGGAGGTAGGATCTGCCCTTAACAAAGCCGAACTGAGTAGGGTCCAGTGTTTGGAGGTTCCCAATGTCTCTGTTAATGAGTTCCATGATGATGCACTCCATAGCCTTGCAGACCAAGCTAGTCAGGCTTATATGGTGATAGTTCCTGGGGTCTGTTGTGGCTCAACCTTTGTGGAGCAGAATAACCATTGCTGTGCGCCACTCTATGGGTACATAGCCTGTAGAGAGGCTGAGTTTGAATAGTGTGTTTAGGTGAGGGGTTAGTTCATCTTTGAGCTTGTGTAGGACATAGCCTGGGACACCATCCGGTCCCATTGATGCTGTGTTTTTGACTTTGGAGAGGACTGTTTTAACCTGAGTGCCTGTGATTTCAGGGGCTCTAAACTCTACATTCGTCTGGTATGGTTATGGACCCTTCTGGGGGTGAGAGGGGGGTGAAGTTTGCTCTGAACCTGTCTGCCAGGATTTTGGCGATATTGGTCGGTTCAGTGTATTTTGTACCATTCTGCACTAACTCTGAGCAGATCTGAGCATTGCCACTTAGATTCTTGACATAGCTAAAGAATGCCTTGTGGTTATCTTTGGAGTCCTTGGCAATTTTTCTTTCAAAGTTCACCTTGGATGATTTTATGAGGGATCGTAGTTTCTTGCTGATACTGATCAGAGATATCTTCCCTTCTTGGGATTTTACTCTTTTCTGTACTAGTTTCCTCCTTCTAATGTATAGCTTGTTTATGGCAGGAGTCCACCAGACTGGTTTCCTTTTTTTGGAGGAGTGAGTCTTGGTTTTGCTTGGGATAGCATGATCCATGCATTCTTGTAGGTGCCCGTAGAATGCATTAGTAAAGGATTTTGCAGCTTGGACAGCATTATCCTTTAGCATGGGGGCTTTGAAACTTTCCACCTTGGTCTTAAGTAACATGAAATTTGCTTTTAAAAGGTTTTCATGGTGGTTTCCTTGTCTGGGGGGGGGGCAGAATGTGGATATCCAAAGTGATTTGTTTATGGTCAGATCTTACCAGTGAGGGGTTGACCTCTGGTGTGGAACACCGGTCACCCATGTTGGTGATGACCAGGTCCAATATGTTGTCACCTCTGGTGGGAGTGTTGACCAGTTGATCCAGGGTGTTCGTGTTTATAAATTCTAGGAAATGTTGGGCAAGGGAGTTAGTACTTGAGTTGTTCTCCCAGTTAATGTTTGGGTAATTGAAATCACCCAGTATTAGGGTGTTTGGTAGGACCTTTATGTTTCCCAGTGTTTCCAGAAACATGGAATAGGGGTCCTGGGACATGGTGGGTGATCTGTAGCAAGCTACAATTTGAATTGCAGTTTTTCCATTTGTTAGTTGCACGTGGATGATCTCTGAAGCATCGTGCTGTGCCACTAACATGGAGGTGTGGGTATCCTTGATGAATATGGATGCGCCCCCACCTTTTGTATTTCGGTCCAGGTTCTGTGGCTGAAACGTATGGTATGAGTTGTAGCCTGGTAGTGCTGGGGTTTCTCTCTGGAGCTTGAAACCAGGTTTCTGTTACTGCACATATATCAATTTTTTCCATACTGAGGAGTGCCTCGAGTGCATGCATTTTGAGGTTTAGACTTCTGGCATTGAATAGCATTACCCTCAGTTTTTTGTTATTTGTGCTATTTACGGTGGTGGGCTTGTCTTTTGAGCCTTGCCTAAAAAAGGCACTATGGGGGTTGCAAGATCCTTGGCCAGTATTCAAAAGCCTAAGGGTGACAGGTGCAAGCAGTCTCTAGCGAAGCAGCGTGGCTTGTCAAGCATGTCATCCCAGGCGGACAGACACTGAATCCCCTTTGAATGACACCAGAAACTTAGCCTATTGTTGAAATTGATAATTATTTATTTATACCGTGGTATCATTCTTGGTGAGGGCAGGATGCTCTCAGGGTCAGGGTCATACCGGCCTGGGCTATGTGATCAGAGAGCTCTTCCATGTCTCTTTTCATGTAGTCCAGGGAGGTATGGCTCAGATCATTCACACCAACACGGACAATGGCAGAGTCATATTTGTACTTGTTCTGGAGTGACCTGAGTGCTTGTGTTATGTGTTATACAAAGCTCTTCCAGGTGAAATAAATGCAGTTTACATGCTGAGTACAAGTGAAAAGCTGTTTACTTCAGTAATATTAGGGATCTGCACATGACTGACATGAAGCCACAGACTAGTAGGAAGAGGAAAACCTTCATGTTATTTCACCTGGAAGAGCTTTGTATGATGTTGCAACTTATTTGTGGGACTTTGGAGTTTTCTGAGGAAGTAGGTGTATTGTAACCGACGATAAGCTTGGGAGAAGCTTAAACCTAATAAATTTTGTTTGTTTTATATTTTGACAACTTGGAGTTTTATTTTGGTGTTCTCGAGGGATGGAGGAGTTTCATGCATCTCATCTCTTTTACACAGAGGAAACCCACAGAAATAAAGGGAGGACATGCAGACTCCACACAGAAGGCACCCCAGCCATGAATCAAACTGGAGCACCTCTTGCTGTGAGGCAACAATGCTAACTGCTGCACCACTGCACTGCCCTTTATAAGCATTTCACTACATCTGGGGTTATACATGATTCACACGATCCTCACCTGATCATGGAATTTGGTATTCTTAGTCATAGTATTAGGGATTTTTCAACAGAAAGACAATACAGAGATTTGTAACTATACCCATACTTTTACTGTAGATCATGGAGTAAGGAAAATAGAATGTGTGTATTTGTCTAAAGAATGTTCCTATGTGGATTATTAACACACATGTATAAGTGTATGAAATTAATAATTGCTTTAAGCTGCATTAATTCTGCTTGATAGAAAGATACTATAAATCTAACTAATCTGCATTTAACATTTTACATTCCACCATCTTTACCTTCATTGTCATCTCACTTGATCTTTTCCTAATGCATTATCATAGCATCTGTGCACTCCCTTGGATACTAATAATATGACTTATGATTGTTTTAGTATCAGCTGAGAAGTGCTTCAGCTCCATTAACCTTTGGGCATATCTCTTCCATCCAGCTCCTGGATAATTCTGGTGGCTTTGATTCGGATTCTTCAAAGCACACTCTTGACCCTTTCCTATTATGGCCTCCAGAACTGCATACAGTACTGATGGTATGGTATGATCAAGGCCATATAGAGTACAAGCATTGTATTTTTGTGTTTGGGGACTATTGCCAGTAAGGATACATTGTGGGATCCTTTTCGTTGTCCTCTCATTTGATCCTAATACAAACTTAGAATGTTTTTGCACTATCCTACAGGAGTGATTGCAAAACAATGTCAAAGTCAGACTTCTACAGGAAAAAAAAACTTGGTTTCAAATGTACCTGGTGCTTTAGAATTATTTGGAGTTTGGAGGTGAGTTAGAGTGGTTGGAGAGACTCTGTTGCAATTTTATGAAAAAACTCATAATCACATGACAGAGAACCATACATTTTGCCGATATACTTTCATCTGATGCATACTGTGCAGGGGATCTTACTTGTCACTGTCTTTAACTACATTCTTTTAAGCTATGTGTACTGCAATTGGGTCTATATTATAACAGAGAAAGCCAGTTTCAGAGAATATATAAACGTCGACAATTATTGCGCGAACTGTGAATACATTGAACGCCCTTCTTCTTCTTCTTTCAGTTGCTCCCATTAGGGGTCGCCACAGCAGATCAACTGTTTCCATTTCTTCCTGTCCTCTGCATTTTGCTCTATTACACCAACCACCTGCATGTCCTCTCTCACCACATCTATAAACCTTATCTTAGGCCTTCCTCTTTTCCTG